>NC_136700.1:14446634-14629625 GCF_947650265.1 Symphodus melops
CAGCCTCGTCCCCCAACAATGACACGACACACGCACAGACACGACAACACACATAGCCCATTCTTTCATGACGTACACAAAGCCAGACACAGCTCATGCTAGCGAAGCCTAAATAGAATTAAGTGTAAGGGGGGGGGGGGGGGGGGGGGGGGGGGGGAGGGGGTTGGAGAGCAGCCACGGGGAACAGAATGTGAATTTATTTTCTATGAGGACAAAATGAATCCAGTCTATGTTTCACGGGCGTTTAAGCAAGCTTTTTCAAATGAGCATCGTCTCCTCTCAAAGACAAATCATTTTCAATATCCAAAGTACTGTTCCCATCACTACAGTGCAGGGTCGTTCAAAGGAAGTGAAAATAAATCAATAGAGAAAATGTGTGAAGTGAAATCGTACGAGCTGGTGAATGCTTACTGAAGAAGTCTTGAAGATGACAATAGTTTGCATGGCTTTAGCTGATCAAGTTCCACTTGTGATCATGATACATAAGCTGTAACAGTGAGTCGTCTCACCACTCAACCTGTGGATGATCTGCAGCCTTTCTGATACGCTTTTAACTGCTCAGGGTCCACTGCTGTGTTGGAGAGTGACTATACAAATATTTTAGAAGAAGTTATCCTTGAACCTCACGAGGGGGAAAATACGTGACCGCTCTGTAGTTGAGACAAGCTTCACGCACACGGGCTGAATATGGATGCACAGGGAGGGTCATATGGAGCTCCAATAATGTAGAGATGTCAGAGTGAGGGGCTGCAGAGAAAAGAGCGGCAGAGCAGTTCAGGGTTAAGTGACTTCCTCATGGGCACATCGGCTCAGGAAGTAGCCAAATTCCAGTCTCAGTCAGCACCAAGACTTGAACCTGCAACCCTCCGGACTAAGCTACCGCTGACCCAATTCATCTGTCCTTAAGACGCTGACAACAACCAGCAACTTCCTACACCATTACTTTCAGCCATTGACACAATCTTCAGCACTCCCATAAGAGAACGACAGCTTTTAACAAAACGTAGTGACTCACTGTGAAGTTTAGTCCGGAGAGGTCTTCATCGTCATTTTCCTGCAGCCAGTCGTAGAAGTCCTGGGCATTATCGGTGGGGTCTCCTTCACCGTAGGTGGCCATGCAGAAAATGGCAAGGGAGTTTGGAATCGCCGATAGACGAGACAGTTCCCCCTAAAAGATGAGACGCATCCCAGTCAGAGACTTTAATGTCTTCAATCAGCGTTCTTTTGATCTCGCCGTCCGAAGAGCTGCCGCGTCAGCAAACGTGCAACGTTACAACCTACGACTCACAAATCCAAAGTGTGTGACCTACGCCTCACTCAGCATTGCTGGGTAAAGGTAAAGGTCACACACGTGTGCACTTTGTATTGTTGGGACTGTAATACCCGTTTAGTTATTAGTGTGCGATGTACTTAGTTCTTCCTCACCGTATTTCATTGTAACACCGAGAATCAAAACCAAGAAGGCAGTATTTCTAAAGATCATATTTGTTTGACAGCTTTGCCTTTCCACACTTTAGTCTTCAGCTCTTTAAAATTAGACTTTTTCCCCCTAACAAATCACTGACAGGCAGATATAAGGGATCTCTGTTCATCTGAAGTCTGTGGTTTGGATGTTGTAATGCTGAAGCAAATTACCATGTCATACTCTTCTGGATCAGCAGCCATTCCTTTCATGCCGTAGCGCTGAGCGTCTTTGGAAAGTCTGTTGGCAAACTCCTCTCCTGTACCCGTCTGAGAGCCGTAGAACACAATGATGTTCTTGCCCTGTAAAAAAAAAAGAAAAAGTGACTCAAAAAGAGAGACACGAGACTGCATGAGATAAGACTGGACCAACACAAAATGTAAAACTGCTTTTGGACTGCTTAAAGACAAAACACAAATCAGACATTTCTGCGACGTCATCTTGAGAGAAACATCTCGATCTGTACGCCCACCTGAGACACAAAATCAATTCTTAGCCTACAGGGTTTCCATGAGAGTAAACAAAGAAAACATTTTCAAAAGAAATGCGGGGAGGCCAAAGTTCTTCTCTGCCACCATCGTGGTATCTTAACTATTTTCTGCAAAACCACTGGATTTAAAACCCAAGTCTTTTTTTCAAAGCCTGCTTGACAACAGAACAATCAAAGTCAAAACAGCTTTCTCTAAAACTGCATCGAGTCACATGAAGAGGGAGAGCTGATAGTTTTCATATTCTTTATTCATTAAACAGCTGAACTAAATTCAGCCCTTCATTTAAAGTCCACGTAATGGCTTGGCTGAAAAAGACTCCGGGACAAAGTGAAGGTGGTTCACTTCATACTGTGCTACATTGCCATGGTAACTACAGTCGTTTTGAACCCCTAACCTGCTGCAGAGCACATCATGAATCACTGTCTACTGTCCAATCAAATCATGGGATCAGGGAGGTCTGTGAGCTGATGGTGAGAGTGGAGAAGAGAGAGCAGCCGACCAACACTTTGAAATGTATGAACGTGAAGCATGTGATCTATGCTTTGTAGATGTATCCTACAGCAGAGACTAAACAAAGCACTGAAGCTCACTTCCCTGGAAACGACATTCATATAAATAAGGAAAAAAAAGTATAGTTTTTAGTTACGTAATAATATTAATTTCTATAATCCCCAAAGCACTTTGTCTTAGCTGCAGCTGAAATATTCCAGCACATATGAGAGTTTTGAATTGAAGGGAAGACACACGAGTTATATTAGGATCATTTGAGCTATATTTGGGTCTACTTTGCAGCGGTGAACGGTCGGGTTCCATTACCTGTTCTTCATATTTTCTAACATCGCTCTGCGTTTGTGAATACGTTGATCTGCTGATGGTAGACTTTGTCATTTATGCGAACCCACTCTCAAACTCTGGGTTGACTTATCAGGCCGATAAGCAGCTTGGTGCGACTGCCTAACCCTGATCCCTTCTGCTAGGGTTGGTGAAGCTCTGGGTGCGCTGAAGTCGCTCCGCAGTACAGGCGTCTGTGAGCGACACTGAAAACGCTGCACGGGACAAGAAACTTTACTCACCGTTTTCTTCATTTTCTCGATGAAGCTCGTCTCTCTTGTGGTGGGTGCTCTGAGAAAAAAAACAAAAAAAACAAACGAGACTTGTTATTAACGTCATTATTATACAAGCCAGGAATTCACCGCAATACTTTTAATCTCAACAAAAAGGGATGCATAGTCTTACTTGATCTGACAGTTATTGGAAATGCAGGCAGTAAGTGGAAATCAAAAGTTTCCTGAACATCTTTACAAACACAAGTAGTGTTGACAAACCAACAGAGCTGTTTGACATGTGATAGCTATCTGACCTACGGTGACTATCGAGATCCCAGTCAGAGCCGCCTAACCGAATAACAGGCAGGAAACATGGGGGCACTAAAGTTCAGGGTAAGGACAGAAAGCTCAAAGATTAATGAATGATTAACAATCAATGAATGATTCCCTCCTCGTCTTATTTAACTATATCAAGACAGAGCTGAGAACTAATGAGAAGGAAATAAGGTAATACTGTGGACACCGTGTTCTGACAGGGAGAAGGGTTACAATTCAAGACGATGATGTTACAGGCAAATTTAATTAAAAAAAATTAAATAAAATCACATTTTCATACAACTCAGAAGAGTGTGTGTATTTCAGGCTAAAGGGTTGAGCTGTGGAATGGGTTAGTTAGGTGAAGAGCTGAAAAACGATTAAAAAAAAGAAGATGTTTGTGACAGCTACACAACAAGGAAAAGTTGTTTAAGGGGTTTCTATTTACGTTTTAACTCTGGGTGAATGTTATAATTGTAAATACACAGATTGTTTTTTTTATTTATTTCAGGTGTCAAACAAACATTTTTAAATACCAGTTTAAAGACTTGAGTATTTAATGCAGTATAGTCAAACTAATAGAAGAAACGTGAAGAAAGGGGCGGGGTTATATAAGTTTGACTTCTTCCTACTGCTTTTTGGTCACCGTTACATAATATAATACATGTTATAATAAAGTCATTTATTCAAAAGTGGTTTAAAGCAAGCTCAACTACTTTCGTCTTTCTTCTCGGTCCAAAGATCCACAAACCAACCCCAGTGGAAGAACTAGTTTTGTAAGTAAGTTTACTAACTGACTCTTTGGGGGAAAGTGTTATGTCATGTTTAGAATAAAGAAAGACTTTCTATGCACTACAGATTTATTTATTTTTTTACACATCATATTGAGAACAAGGTTTTCAGAGAGAGCTTGTTATGAACTATAGTTCGAGCGCACAGTCTAAGAGAAGGCGATCTTTTATTCATCTCGTAAGACATTTACAGTGTGACAGCAGCAAAGCAGGAGAGCAGAAGACAACACACAAAAATGTGCAAAAAATAAAAGATAAAAATATAAAAGTGTAGAAAAAAAATGTGCATCAGAAACAATAATTAAAGAGCAAATAAAATATGCATCCAAAAGGAACAGTTGAAATGCCAGTAACTTAAAAGATCTGTACGTCTGTATAAACACTATAAGGGTGGACATGTTATTGCACAATTTGTCCCATAAATAATTACTGCAATGCGATCTAATTTAAAAATAAGAAATACAAATAAGATCAGGTGATATCTTATAACATTATCATTGCAGAAGAGGTCGGAGTAAATTGTCCAGTTTGGTCCATCTACTGGGAGCAGGCCTGGTTACACAGTCTGAAGGAGAGATATCACAGGTCCTTCCTTCCTGCTGCAGTCAGTCTCATGTGACATGAGGAGTAAAATGAATCTTAAATGAGCAGCGTCTGCAAATCATGTGAAGCACCAACTGTTGGGGAAATGTGGGAAAATGTGTCCACTCATTGTCAGTGTTACAACATCGGGGAGTAGCAAAGCAGTGACTCAGCAGCCACACAAGTATTAGTCATTGTAACTGTATGTGGAAGCGCACACACACTAAGCAAGAGCAAATGTAAGACCATCTTGAATGGCGGAGGCTTGGTTCGGCTTCATCCTGGAAGTAATTAGCAAAATGTGAATGGATCAAAACAGCGTGTGCAAACACCACGTTAAGGAACATCTATTATGGAGCCTGATAAAAGGCAAGCCCTTCATTTAGCATCAAAGGTCTGAGAGGACAGCTACAGTACTGTCTGCAAAAATGCATGATAAGGCTGCGCAGAACTCCAATCAGAAACAAGATCTCAGATTTATATTCAGATTTGTCAAATCCTCAAACATGCGACTGTAGCACACAAATATAGACCGTATATCTGCAACAAGTAACAGAGGCACTGTAGAGCATCTGATTTCAATTTGTCTGTAAGATTCAGTCACACAATGAACCTTAAGATCCCAACATCAGCTCCTCAGTGTGCAGAGTGCATGCATGTGGGATTGACGCACAGCATATAGTCAAAATGCCCCCCTGTGCCTGTGGTTTATCCAGATGCACTCTGAAGCAAAGTGTAAATTCCTGAATCCTCGAATTGGAAACATAAGCTTTTACCCCCAAGCTGAGGCATTCTTGACATTTTTAGCAAAAAAAATGTTCCTGAGGGGGACACAGCCGAGACCGCCTGCTTCACTGACTCAGCCATCGCCCAGTGGGGAAGCTGTTCTGTGCATCGTCATTAGAAAAATCTATGCATTACCTTTATACTGAGACAGCCAAGAGAAGAGTCTTTGGTGAGGTGCACTGGACCAAATATGTTCTTTCTTGGTGTCTTCTCCTATTCTTTAATAATCACACATGTAAGAGATATTCATCAATAACTGCTCGATACATTTATCAATAAACAACCTGAACCTTTTTTATTGTATGTTTTCATTCCGTGCAAAATCAGTTTTGTATTGATAAGAACTTTAAGAGAAATTCATCCATTACATGTACTGTGGGCAGCAGGTTGACGACGCATCAATACGTTTTCAATGTTGGTATCATGAAAAGAAGCATACGGTCATATGCACACGAGCCAACAGTTTGACTTCAGGGACATGTTATTGGGCTCATTTTCTTCTTTCCAATCTGTATTAACTGTCAAATTGTACTTTCCACTCGTCCATCCACACAGGAAGTAAACCTCCGTTTCCGTCCGTTCAGTCTCAATCCGCAACACGGACTCACTCAGTGTGATCTTTTCATACTACTGTCAAATACTCTTTTGATTGCATTAAGGACCCTCCAAAAAACAAAAAAAACAAAAAGCTTATTTTCTTATGACTGAAATGAAACTCGGCTGGTAATGACAGGTTACATGTCAGCAGACTGAGCAGTGACTGAGAAGTTAGTCGGACAGTTAGAAAATCAGAAGATGCAAATAATTAAATCATGTTTGTAGATGGATTTTTACCAGCAGCTGTTACATAACTTTACGGGAACATTTTGTCTTTGTTTAACTTTCTTTGCAGTCTTGTAGGAAATAAGCAAATGACTGTGCTTTTTTTTGCGAAACTGTTCAAATCAGTTGCAAGTTATCGAACAATAACTTACAGTGACTCTACGGTAAGAGAGCAACTAAGCTAAACAGCAGGATTAAAGAGTTGACAGGAAATGTTACTGCGAGCAACGTTGAACTACTTTCTTGTTCCTTTTGGATAGGAGCAGTAAATCAAACACTGTACTGACCTCTCTGCAGCATCTCTCCTGTCTTCTGGCAGGGAGAAGACACAGCCCATGGCATGCAGCCCTGTAAGCTCACCGCTGCCACAAGCACCACTGGCTCAGGCCGCACCGGCAAAGCGCCACGCTCGAAATCAAAGGCAGGACGTCAACACTCCCTGACAAAAGGATGGCAAACATCTAAAAAGAGTCCAGAGAGGCCACGAGACACTCGCAGCTCTGCCCGTCTTCACCTAATAGGCTCCAGCGCGAACTGAACTCTGCCTCTTCCTGTGCTGCTCTCTGAAACCAGTAGCGTCTGTTGTCCACACACACACACACGCACACACACAGAGAGCCTACAAGCCCTGTCAATGTCTGGCAACCGCTGTGCACACAATGGTGGGAAACTGACTTTCCAATAAAATGTAGTCGAGCTGCAGACCTACTACTTTTGACTCACACACTGAACCACTCTCCGGCTGAAAATGCCCTCCTCCTCACCCCCGCCTCTTTTCCTCTCCGTTCTCTGAAAGGTGTTCAGGACGAAAAAGTCTACAAGATCCATTCTGAGAATTTGGCTTGTTATCAGAGCAACTCCTCGGGTAGACCAGAGTAGAAGGGGGAGAGGAGCTGTGAGAGTGAATGGTAGTTTTTTTTTTTTTTCCCTGAAGTATCCCCCCGCCCCCATCTCACTGGAGGAGAGAGGGGAATGTCATTGCTATGGTAACCTCATTTATCATAAAAGGATTCCATTTGTGACACGGCCCTGCTCCAATGGGAGTGCAGCTGAGCCCAAACACACAGACACACACACACACACTGAAAAACCGGGGAGTAGGGGAAATAAGAATGAAAAAAAAAAAAAAAAAAAAGTAACTCAGGGCAAAGAAAGGGTTGCTTGTCTTTTGCTTCAACTTTCCACCTTTGGAGAGGGCTCACAAAAGGCAGCTTGGCTCGGCTTTCTCGTTTTTCTCTCCAGGGAACCTTTAAAATGGGGTTCAGGGCCAAAAACAAAAGCACAGGAAAGACATGGAAGACTACGCCCCCCTTCATAACAGTTAGGTAATCACTGCTGCCTTTAAGGGGAGGGGAAAGCAGCTTGTGTTGCTCTACATCCCCCCCCCCCCTTCCTGTATTCCTGCCTTCCACTCAGAAAAACACACAAACACTACAATCTGCAAAGCAAAACGTGCACCACAAGGGTCTTCCCCTTTTATCCAACCAATTATTTTTGACACATATTCTCAGGATTTCCCCCTCTAGGCCTCCAGTAAAAACTGTGTCCCACACCCAAACAAGACTTTTGCCACACAGCAAGCACGGCTGCTCCTGGCCCTTAGCTTCACTCTGGTGACCAAAGAAATGGTGTTGAGCTTGTTGAGGATGGACTTTAAATGTAGCTAATGGAAGGAGAGTTCCATTGAAAACAAGCCAGGGCTCCACAAATCCACCAACAAGGGATGAGGGAAGGAGGAACAAGGTGGAGCTGGAGAGGCTACAAGAGGCTGGCAGGGAGAGAGAGGAGGGAGGGGGGACTGAAAAGTTTCTTGGAGGAGAGCGTGTCAAAGAGCAGAAAACAAAGGTCGCTACTAGTGGAACATTTACAAGCCCTACGCCGTGCACTCTCACACACTTGCTACAGAGCCCACATAGTCACAACTTCTCTACGCGGATTTGGTTGCGTGGAACGAGGCACAACCAGATCGCTGGAGGTCACACCTTTCCTCTCGACCTTAAACTAGGAGCGATGTAAAGAAGACAAACAACACCGACTCAACGGAGGTTTTGCCAGTAGGAGAAGTCAGGACTTAAAATGTGATGTAACTCGATGAATGTTATTCATGTGATGGCCATTTAACTGTGACGTCACGCTGCTCAGCGTGGGAGGCTCAAAGGCGTTTATTATCTTGTTCTGTACGTAGGGAATATGACATTTCTCCCAATTAGCAACCAAAACAACAGTGAGCAATGAACAGCGAAAATCCTGTGACAGACCTTATCTCAAGCTAAGACTATTGATTATATAACCCATTACTAACTATAAGATAACAGATAATATGAGCATTAAACCACTCAACATCTTGCCTGTTTGCCCTTCATACACAACACTATAGGAAAGGCATACTCTTCTAGTTCAGTGTAGCGTTAGCCATGAAGAGGTCAAATGCTAACATTAGCATTTATCTCGTCATAGTTGATAAAAGATCAAATAATAGTTTAATAATAATAATTTTATTTATAGAGCGCTTTTAGACAAAGTGCTTTACACAGCTTAAAAGCTCAACACACAGACATAACACATCATTAAAAACATCAGGCATAAACAGCAGTGAAAAGGTGTGTTTGACGCTGAAGAATCCATTGTCTTTACACTTTGTGCCTTGGAACACATCGGACAACATTAATGCACAGTGTTCAGGCAGTCCGTACCCGAGCACACGTCACCCCTGAAGTCCAGTTCATTGGACCAGTGTGAGCGCTCCCATCCAGTTCAAGCCACAAAGTCAGTAAAGTAGCTTTTCACATTCTGTGTGTCGTAGTACCGATGTGCGGACACGGACTTGTCCATGCATCCCTTTTATTTATTTGTCATGGTCAAGTCGGCCTGTTTTGTAAACTAAGCATGCATGGTAACACCATAAAATCCTTCTTTTTTTTTTTAAACCTTGATTTAAACATCACGCTCTACTATGTTTGGCACTCACGGTGTGTCGAGCTTCTTGAACTCAGGGATGGGCTCAGGCTTCTTGCGGGACATGAACCAATAAATGACCAGACCAACAATGAGGGAGAAGAGGAAGAGGTCCAGGTTGCTGAAAAGAGGCTCCTCTCCCTCCACCAGGGCCTCCGTTTGTGTGCTGGTATCACCTTCCATTTTGACAGTCTATGAGGAGACAGAAGAAACTAATGTTAGATCAGTCAAGTGGGACAAAAGACACACACTCTAGACATCGAGACATTTAAAATGAAAGTTTTAACACAGTGTGAAAAGATATTCTAGTTACTTCACTTCAGGGACTTCCAAATTATTTTAGTTTTTTGACATTTACATAACGCTCTTCGGGATTAATTGTAACTCTGGATGGAATAAACATCTAAACAGTACATCAAAAGTGGTTAGTTGTGCGTCCTCTGTACAGAGGCGGCAGCCCTTAAAGTGGACGGCCTGGGTTTGAAGCTGACCTGCGGTTACTTTCCCTCCCTAAATTTCCAACAAAGTCTTCTGTTGTCTCTCTCCAATAAAGACACAAAACCCTAAAAAATTTAACCTTAAAAACAAAAACGTGTTGTGTGTGGGTGCCGACTGTATAGATGAATCTTATTCAGATACATACATTTACCCATCCATGATAAATCCATATGGATTAACTGAACATTTTACCTCAATCACCCATTAAAGCTGGGATATTTTTGTCTAATAAAAGAGTGCTGAGGAACTGTTTGGTGGTTATTTATTGAATATTTACAACTGAAAATCAAAGCATAACTTTAATTGAAAATAACACATTTTAGTTTTAAAGAAGAAATGTACTTCTCTGAAACTGAAATTAAACATTAAACAACCGTCTACATTTGACTTCTTTTTGTTCTGTTGTCGTCCTCCCTAAAGGCAAAATGTGCCCAAACGACGTGCGTTGCTGCCATGTCGTGGATTGGACGTGTCATCACGTGACTCGGCCCTGAAAATAAAATCGGAATAATCGACGTGGGAAGGTTTACGTCGGCTACCGGTTCAGAATTTCGTTTTCGATGAATTTCCCAGTCCTATGCCCAACGGTCTTTCCTGAACAGTGACGTGGATCACTGTCCTCAGTCCAATATTCAAAACTTAAATTACCTGAACATCTGACCCTACAGCGATATCAGATCTGTCCCATACTTCCTGTTTCTTACAATATGTTCATGTCTTTTTTTTACTTCCCTTGTGTTAGATATAGGATGCAGTGACTCTTCTCAAAGATGTCGGGAGCAGCAGAGAGCCACACTCTTCTACAGTTTCAGCTTACAAAAAGCAGCCAAACTGAACCAAACTGTGGAGGCAGAACTGGTTTAGCAGCAACAGAACAATGTGATCGCTAACATATGTGAGCAGGATCCTTCATGTCACGCCAAACAATGACTGCTTTTGTGCAAGCATTGCTGCAAAGCTCTACAAACAGATTAATGTGTGCGACCCACTGAGTTCGGTATCATGTTAGGCGTCAATTAGAACAACTCTCCTCCTTCGGAGTGAGAATGGACCTATGGTTTTGAGCGCTCACGTTTCAGTTGGGTTTAAGCGTAAACAATGACATGGGATTTTCTTGAACTGGCTCCTCCACCACTGCTGTACAGTTGGAACGAGCCGTGTAGACAGTTATCAAACAAACCGCCGGCTTGTTTGAGCTGAAATGCTGACTCATCAATCAAACCCCTTCAGCTGTTATGTGGTATGGTACTGCTTGTACTTACACAAGTAGGTGCAGTCTCCAAGGTTAATGCTATGCCTGTATTACTAATGGATAAATGACAACCTTACATAAGCTGTAAGACTTTTACAAAATAATTCTTAAATGCACTGGTAAACAATCACTTTATTTTAGTCAGGCATGAACAACGTTAGAGAAGCTGTACAGAATTTGTTTTACATCTTTAGCTAGTTTGGTCAAATTGCTTTTACTTCTTCAACAAAAACTATGCTACTGGTACAAACAAAAAACATACACAGACAGAGAATAGCTGCAATTCACATGTTTAAGAATTTTTATCGAGATATGTATACATACTTTCAAACATTAAAAAAAAAAGTAGTCTGAGCTGTATCGTTGACAATGTAACAGTGTCATTGTTGCATGAACTAAATGTAAACTTTGACGTTTCATTGTATGCACTACTCATCTGTCATTAGCCAGCACATGTAGATTGAAACACATCATCAGACATTAATTCTGTAAATCAGTTTATTTATTAAGTGACAAACAGAATGGATATTGGGAAGTGCTGGCAGTTGCTGTAACTAATTATAGAGTCAATCTTACAGACATCAAGCCAAATGCACTCATGTGCCAGTTCATTTGACAGTCCTGGCTTTAACCTGGCAATCAACTCTGCTTTAGTAAAAGGTATGAAGATCTGATTTCTTACAGTTCATAAAGTGTATAATTAAAGTAGTAGTGTTATTACTATAACATTTACTGGTGAGGACAGAGGTGAAAAGGGTGCGAGTAAGGAGAAAGGTATGTGTGCTACAAATAGTCCAGCTTTAACAGCCTCAAATCATTTTAGGTGCACTGGGACTGTTCTTGTTATCCTGAAAGATATATTTCCCCCACACTGTATAACCTTTGTAACTATTAGAGTGAAATAAACATTATCATAGCAGTGTTACTTGCCAACTATTGTTAAGTGTGTTCATCCTCAGGCTACACTGTTTCAGTGGCTCCTGTCTGTTGGGATAGTGTATCCAAGCCAACGTTGCCTGCTCTGGTGTCTGCTCTCCCTCTGGAGGATCAGTTACGAGCTGATTCAGGTAACAGTCTAAGACAAACAACTGTACACAGCAGCACTGGCGTTTTGTTTCCCCTTATTATTCTAAGCTTACATCATGTCGACTTCACAAACAATAGTGTTTAGCCTTTGAAAGAAGCGAGAGGAGAAAAATATCCTTTGAAGAAGTGGAGCTCGCCTGCAAAATAAAGCTCCCTACACTTGAATTGTCCTGAAACTTCCTGAAAAAGTTATCCACTGAATACCTTCACTTTTAACTAACACAGCCTGTAGTGTACATTCATGTGCAGTCATGTGAGACTTTGGTGAAGGCCTGTTAAGACTAGTATAAAAGAAGCTTTCAATATTTATTGCATCCAGACTTTAAATGATCGATGAATAGGGCATGGATGAGGTTCACTAAGGTTCATCCCTTTCTGCATTAAAGCAAACAGAGTACGTTGTGTAACAGGCGAAGCAGCGGTATGTTTAGAGTTCACAGGGGAAGACATTTGATTAATTTGTTTAAATGAAGTTAGATGTTAACATATTATACCACACAGTCACTCTGATATTAAAATAAAATGAGGAAATGACCACATAGTCTGTGGGGATGGACACAGGGCCCCGACTATTCCCTGGAAGGTGACAACACTGAAACTTGACAGTCACATATTCAAGAGCAGAACAGTATATCTGTATATAACCATGGCAAATCTTGTTAGCTCTTATCTTGTTTGTCTATGTCAAGGAAACGAGTGTAAAGGCATTCAATGTAGTCCTTGTTTGCGTAATACCTCTACAGTGTGCTAATGTTTCTTTTATAAGTTGAACATTTCTTTTGTTTGGGGTTTTTTTTTTAGTTCCGTGTACATCTATTATTGTGAACATGGAAGACACGCACATTGTCACAGACAAGATCTCGATGTAAAATGCATTAAACACACGAGTTTTGGTCTTGTACTTACCTCCGTCTTCCCTCTTTGTGCCAGTCTGACACTGTGCTGTACACGGAAGGAAACTTTACGCCATGTAGGACCAAACCAACTCGATCCTGCAGGCGGGGGTGAACTTCTCCACTTTCAATACCACACACGATTTTGATTCGGGATTCATTTTTTTTGTACAAACTGTACATGTGGCACTTATTCAAGGTGATACTAACATTATCTTAAAATCAGGAGGGGGTGGGGGTGGGTTATGGTGTTATTTCATTTATACCCACACTCTCAACATGGACCAGTCTACAGGAGCATTACCTAATGTCACAGGACGCACGTGTGTTCAGATCTCCCTGACGAACTGCGAGTGTAGACTGAGTGCATGTGGCGGTGTAGCAGGCAAAGGGTCAGGGTTATATAATGAAACCTGCAGAACAGACTGTATATCAGTGTCAGACTGTAAAGCAGACTCATAGAATATGTCCTCCATGGCTTAAAGGGTGTTTATTTACAGAACAAGTTAAAACAAGATTGCCCAACACGCTCAGCGAATCTGTAGACTCTTGGAGAAAATATTCCGATTCAGACGTGAAATAAAGTAGCAGAAAATATTATGAAAACGTGTTTTATTTAGAACCGTCTCATTTATAAAAAAAAAATAGATAGTCTTAAAAAAGTTGAGTAATGCATTAAACATTTGTGGGACAAGTTACAAGGTCAGGGCAAAATCGACTCAAAGTATAACAAGTATAAGTACTCATATGGGAACACATTTACTGATGTCAGCAGTACTTGCACCCATCAGAATAAACAACATACAAATTGTGCATTATAATTTCAGCTTAATAAAGTAGTCTTCTCTTTGTGTTTTACTCTTTGTAGGCTACTAGATATTTTGAATATCCTATGCTGAAACACCACAATTTTGAGGAAGTTGCATGCATGAAGTCACTCTCATTGCAATTTAATATATTACATTTTGCAACCATCAAACAACGCAAATGCATAATCATACACCAATATAACTCTTAGAGGCTTATTTTTGGACCTCTAGGAAACATTTGTACCGTAGAACTTTGAGTTATGATGAGGAAATGTTAAAGTTTGCATTACAACTTGTACTAATGTTAATAATACACAACCTCTGACTGTGAATAGGATTTAGTGATTCTTTTAGCAACATCTAGTTTAGTTGTTATTGCAGTGTGATGGGGTCGAGCTTGAATTACTGTTTGATTGTTTCTTTAACGAGTTACATTTTTTTGATGTCATAACACGTTTCCATTGCTGCAGAAAAATTTAAAGGGAATTTACCTTAAAAAATGTTACCCTAATAATCAAAATGAATCGGCTTTGAAGCACAACATATTTAAGGAATAAAACACTGTCACAGACAACACATGTCTCTAGAAATTAAGACTTTATTCAAGGTTTGTCAGAAGCTTGACAGACTAATTACACAACAAAAACTGATGACAGAAATATTCATTATATGAAGTTTAAGACCACCTTTTGGAGAGATGTTTATTTTTATTATTTGCATCACAGACTCTTTTTCTGATTCCTGCTCTTCGTCTTGTGACGGACCACAGCAACAGTGGTGAAGAAGTTTCCCATGAACAGAACGAGGAAGCAGAGACTGCACATCAGGACCTGGCATCACATGGAACAAAGACAACAATGTGTGATTCAGATTCATTTGATCATTTATTTGTTATATGGAGGAGGTCGGGTGGGGAATAAATGTTCATCTATAATGTGAAGTGATATTCAAACATCCTGATTTCTAAAAGAAAGCCCATCCGTAACAAAAAACCCTGATTGTCAGTGATTTTTTCAATACAACTCTGTTAATACCCACAATTAGCTCTCTTTTGTGTTCACATTATGTGATTAAAATATGGATGCAATAAATCTTTAACTGGTTGTAAAAGTAAGATCAGGGAGACTCATTGACTGTGAAAGCACTGACCTGCCATTCCTTACAGTCTGGGAGCTGAGCCATTCTGAAGAGAGACACGCTATTGAAGAGCTGCCAGAACTACAAGACAAAACATGAAGACCTAAAGGGCTTGTTTTGTTTAAAGGGAATGAATGCAGTTAACAACTACACAAAACACAAAGGCAGGCCAAAGATAAAGCTGTTATCAGGATGAGTAAAAACCTAAACATTTACTTTAATGATGCTTAAACAGCAGTGTAATATTGAGTCTAGAATGACATCAGCTTTTCTTATCAGCATTTCTAATGTCACAGTCCAAATCATGACACAGCATGGTTTTTTTTCAATGCGACCTAACTAATCGTAAGCGGAAATTTCTCAAGTTCAAATCACTGCCTGTACTCACATGACCAAAAAACAGGAAGGGCAAAAGAAATTTCAGCCCTTTCCACATCCACGACTGAAATCCCTCTAAATGTAAAAAAGCAGAAAAGAGTTTTAAATCCAAGCACTGAAACAGACCTTTTAATGCTTCTCAACATTACTTAATATTTAATTATGATATGACTGTTTGATTGTGCCTGTGTCCTTGATGTGTTTCAATGTATCTTACCCACAGTCAGATCCATGTTGTGTCTTTCTCCCAGAGCTCGTAATCTGTACAGACACCCACTCTGATAATAGCACTGCAGACACTGAACAAAACCTGTTGTGTGCCACATGAAGGAAACACTACTTAGGCTTTTCTTCGACTTTGAAAAGTTTCAGTCATGTTTGTATATTCCAATAGTGCTCTTACTTACTTTGGTACAAGGAGTAAGCAAGGAACTGGTTCCTGAAAATCTTATACAGGTTCCCATCTGGCCTTTGGTAAAAGAGAAAGTTTTTATTTAAACAGAACAAAACAAACAGAAAAACATGTAGATATTTGTAGAGATGTTTGTTTTGTTATATATATATATATATATATATATATATATATATGAAACATCATTGATCAGCAACTGTATCTACATGTTTTTCTGTTTGTCAGTTTTCCTCTGCAGTTTAACTTCTGTTTAATGCTATATTGTCACATGATTTCTTAAAATGCAAGATTCATTTCCTTCATTTAGTAGAGTCAGGGATCTTTTTCATCTCACCATGTAAGCATGACACCGGACAAAAAGGCAGAGATGTAATGGTGAAAAACCCACCAGCCTTTGATTCTATGATGCAGAACACATTTGGCAGAATTTTTAGATTTTACATGATATAAAGGGAAATTATTCATTGTCTTTAAAGCAAAACTATATTACAGAGATCACTTGTTTCTAAAAATGTGGTTATATTGTTTTGCATTGTTATGGTAGGTTTATTGGAAGTGTGTTCGGACTGACCTGGAGCCATTGGTAATTAGGATACTTTCTCTGATTGTAAGTGTGCAGTAGTACCACACCAGCTGGAAATTAAGTATTGCATCAAGAAATCTAAAGTCAAAGACACACAATTGGATAAGTGTTGAGTTTTGAGACATCCATGGAGTTTCAGAGTAATACACTTTCTTTCTCACCTGTAGCTCACAAAGAAATAGCACATGAAGGAGAACAGCAGCAGGAGCACCGTGCTGTACAGCTTGAACTTCTCGTATTCGTCTTTGTAGGCAAATCTAACAAGAGTGTTACAGATTTAAATCTCACTGATCAAGGATTCATAGCAGAAACTCATTAGTCAAAGAAATACTTGATTAAATGATAAGATTATACATGTTTGGTTAAGTTAAACAGGTATGTATGGGTTAAAGAGGGCTTTGGGTTCAAACTAATTCAAGTAAACAATAATGGTCATCGCTCACTTTGCCTGCTTGCTGAGGAGAGTGACATTCACATTTCCCAGAACAAGTCTGAGGTACAGCCTGAAATATAAAACAATAATCGGGTTATTATTGTTTGTTTTTATACAAAGTAGTACATGTAGATCATATCTTGTATTACAACATCTCTTGGATCCAATTATCATCATCATCATCATCATCATTACCCATTTATCTTGGGAAGGAAAGCCTCCATTTCAAAGAAAGCATTTGGTCGTGTCTTTATTTTCGCTTTAATTTCCTCCAGTATCTTAGCATCTTCGTCAGATGGTCCTGTGCTGCATCTAATGGATGATACGTATAACAAGTCTTTATCACTGACACAAAATGATCTTTGTTTGTTTGATTGGCGAAGAGGGATATTAATGTTTCTATCACTATTATTTGCATGTATTGCATGTGCATGACCAGATTTACTGTACTGTACATACCTTCAAAAGTTGAAATAAACCAGTGCTTTTACTTACTTCTTATTTACAAGGTAGGACACTTCTTTCAGTCTTTTGCGCTGATTGCTTATGGAGGAAGAACAGCTTTTTTGTAGTTTGGAAATGTCATCCAGTTTCTGTAAGTACAGTCTGTGGGTCTCCTGAATGACCCAAATATGTTGTTACAACAATAACCAAAACATTGTAGATTACCAGGAGCAGTTCAGCTCTTTGGCAAAGTAGATAACTACCTCAAGTGCAACCAAGAAGCAAAGCAGCTTTAAAGATAAATCAAAATGGTTTCATTCGTCATCCTCAAAATATTGCATTTCATGACGTTGCATTAAATTTTCTTGCTTTTCTTTCTAACAGAAAAAATGTGATTTATACATGCTGTACTATGTGGATCATTCAACATTGTCAGCTGATTTTAATCTGTTTCCTACCTGAAGTTGTAGATACTCTTCCTCGAGACATTTCCACTCCTCAAGAATGTTTGTTGGACCTGTGGCCATTTTCTGAACACTTTATCTTTTACAAAACTGGTAGCATACTCAGAACTAAGTCAAAGAAAACCCAGTAAAGCTTAACCACCAAGAAACACAACGTTATGTTCAAGTATTTCTCTTAAGGGTGTGTATCACATATCCAAAGACGCTTTATTGCATAAGGTGAACTTTGACTGCTTCAATTGTGCGTTTTAACTTGGACATTGATCTGTGCGTTTTCTGGTTATCACATTGTTAGGTTATTATTCATAGAGCCGAAAGAATAGATTCTATGCAAAGGATTTGCATAAAAAAGACGAGACTTGGGCTGCTTTATTTAAATATGGCTGTGTTTTCCTCAGGTCGATGTCTAATAGATCTTTATTTTGAGCATATTTTTCTTTCATCATGTTTTGTTTTACAGTTACTCAGCTGCACATTAGCAGCACCTATTGGGTGAAAGGTGTAACTCTTTATATTACCAATGGGATTTGTGTTTAGGGAAAAATGTCTGGGCTGTTGTATGATCAAATGTCAGAAACAAAGATAACATTTTCCACAAAGGAACTACGTCATATTTCTTAAAAATGTTACATTTATATTTTATTCATAAATTATGTGATAGGCCACATTACAAGTCATAGTGGTGCAATGGTAAAATCCTTAATTAATCTCCTTTGATCAAAGTTTATAGCATGTACAAATGACGTGTACTTTGCCCCTAATTGACACCTGCTTTGTATTGTCTTTCAGACTATGTCTGTAATTTTTAATAGCATGTGGTGCATTTTCATACCCATGGTCTTAAAGAGATGCTGTCATTTATTCTGAATTTTTGTTGATTGACTAAAATACACGAAGTAAAAAGAAAAGCAAAGTAAAAAGATATAAAAACTGTCAGTATAAAATTTACCATATTTCGCTTTTATTCTGAAAGTGTGTGCTGGCGGAAGTGGCCATTGTTGTTTATATTCCATGAAGCAAAGGACGGCGCACCGGCTTATGTATTATCAGAGACAGCTGGATCATAGTGGCTGCATCAAAGAGGGCACTGTTAGTTTATTATTTTGTCTTATATTATCAAGTATCTTGACTTTCCTGGACATCTATCAGCTTATGAAGGGTTATTCATCAGGAATACAGAAAACAATTTAATGAGAAAGGTAAGATTTGACCATGTTGGCTCGAGCTCTGCTCCGCTAACATTAGCTTCCTGTAGCTTGTACGCTACAGTCAGTAATCATGCCAAATATGAATTATGGTATTTGTTATAGATTCACTTCTGAGGATGAAATGTATGTAATGTTATAACCATTTCATGTAGATGTACACCTGCAGCTCTACTCTTCCCCAGACACCACAAAGTTCAAACTCAAAAGTACAATTTAAGACATTTTATTCAAGAAAAGAAGTGTTTGAATCACAGTATGAAAAGAGGTAGTCTTCAGCCTAACTTAATAACAATGCTGTAATCCTATGTCTGTCACGGAGCTTTAAAGATAGTTTTAAGTGTGTGCAATTCAAATATGTTTTATACTGTTGTAAAGGCCTGTCTCTGTATAAATCAGCAGTAATAACTGGGTTCCAGCTTTGTATTTGGTGACTCGTTCAGTAATCATTCTTTGCCCTCAAAGTGAAGTTTTTTTTAAATACTTTAATCTGTTTCTCTGTCAAGTCAAAATACAGACAGAGCTTGTGATTCACTGTTGACATAATCCTGAGTGTGTTGTGATTGTTTTTTCAGCTGACTGAGAGGACATGTGTGCTGCTGTGTATGTCCTGTCGACAGTAACGGGCTACATGCTCACTTCAGCCCTGCTTCTGAAATGCCCGACTCTTTTGCATCGGAGGAAGCGAGAGACTTTCCTCAGCAGGCATATATCCCATCGCGGAGGTGACTCCATCACTCGGATGTCTGCACTGTATTATGATTTAATCATTTCATCTCTCCCCGTTGAAGATGCAGGTTTACCGTTGAGTAGCAGTTTGATTCATTTACTCCTTGTTTTTTTTTTTAAAGATGTTATTAGTGGGGTTGTTATGCTTCCATCAGGCCATTGACCACTGTCCTAGCTGCGCACAAATATAGATAAAGAAACCCATTAAACTTTATGTTTACGTTTGTATTGCAGGAGCAGGTGAAAACCTGGAAAACACCATGGCAGCTTTCAAGCAGTGAGTAGAAACCTTTGTCCCTGTAGTCAAAGCGCCATCTTTGGTTTTTTACACATTTTTGTGAAACGTGCACATACTTGTGATTATGATAGATGTGAGGGAGGACACTGGTTGGATGAACAGGAATTGAATTCTCTCATGTATGCTGGTTAAAAAAACCCCCCAATGTGTTGCTTCCTGTAGTGCTGTGGATGTTGGCACTGACATGCTGGAGTTGGATTGCCACCTGACAAAAGATGAAGAGGTTGTCGTTTCCCATGATGCCAACTTGGGGAGGTCTACTGGTATCAACTCCTATATCTGTGACAAGACCTACGCTGTGAGTTATAACTCTGCAATTATTCTTTAATTGGGGGTGAGGGGGAATAACTCTCCGTTAACTTTTAAATTTGCATTTAGGCTCAGGGAGTTGCCCCCTTGCCCTTTGTTTTTTTTGTATGCAATTTTGTAAATTCCAATTTTAATGGTCCAAAAAACTGCATTTTAGTTCACTCATGAAGCATAAAATAATCCCTGTAGTGTGAGAGACCTCTAGTCGCGCTGCGGAGCTGTTTGTTACCATCTGTGTTTGGTAAAAACGTATGCTTCCTCTCCTCGATAAATGCAGAGAAGAAGAAGACAATTTAAAAAATGAGGGAACAATGATTGAATGGAATATTAACAAAAGACCCCAAGGATTTATGTAAGATGTTTTTTAAGGTTTGTTTGTTTATAAGGAAACTGCAATAGACCATCTTAACATGTGAAAACTTAAAGGTCAAAAGGTCCACCAATAATCTTATTTAAAAAAACAAACAAACAGCACTTTGACTTTTTATTTTATTGTCCCCGAGGGGAAATTCCTTTTCACCAGTACAGTTTTAAGGGCAGCGTGCAGACAGAGGGTGAACACAAGTTACATGACGTGTTGATGAGGCAACAACACTGATTGATCATGTGCTTTCATCATATGAGGTCCATACGAAGTCACCAGATGTGTCACATGCATGAGGAACTTTGGCCTGATTTTTAAAAACATTTTTTTATCTGATCCTGCAGAAGTTGAATAAGCCGGTGGATTAGTTGTTGTTCTCTTTCTTCTAAGTGTATAGGCTTCCCTTTAACGTGTGATTAGATTTGATTTTGGCCTTTAACGTCATTCAGGTTGGACTGTCATATCACACTCTCTCACCCCCTCCTTATAGGCTCTGATTGAGGACTGTGATTTTTGTTTAACAAATATGTGCCGTGCGATTTTTTATTTTTTTTCCCAGGAACTTCCTTCATACCTCTGCAGGCTTGGTGTAACTTTCCAGAGAGGTGAGCTTAACATGTACACACTGCTGGTCTCATCATTACTATTTGTTATACAGTAAAACATAGCACTACGTTATGCAGTGAATGTTTTTAGCCACAGATGGAATGATTGACGCACTTGGGCCACCGTCCCCCCTCTGATTATGCTGAGTGTCACCTGAAGGAAGCGGAGTTGGTTTGACTTGTCCTTGTCTATGCAGAGTGTTTCTGTGAGGGCGGAGAGGACAAGCGCATGCCTCTCCTCAGGGACATTTTCGATGCTTTCCCAAATACGCCGGTCAACATTGACATCAAGGTCAACAACGACACACTTATCAAAAAGGTTTGTTTGTGTCTTCTTAAAGTACCAAAGAAACCTCTCTCTCTCTCTCTCTCTCTCTCTCTCTCTCTCTCTCTCTCTCTCTCTCTCTCTCTCTCTCTCTCTCTCTCTCTCTCTCTCTCTCTCTCTCTCTCTCTCTCTCTCTCTCTCTCTCTCTCTCTCTCTCTCTCTCTCTCTCCTTCTCTCCTTTTTGTTTGCAGATTTCCATCCAATTTCAAGTCTGTTTTTCACACTAAATTTTTATATCGTTTAAAAGCATTTACGTTCTAACATCGGCCACACTGGTCACTTCAGTGTTATTGAACTTGATCATTAACACTGAGGTCAGTGGAAGTCTAATCCTAACCTTTTGTTATGATGTTTTATATGAAGTCTCTGTAACGACGCCTCTCTTAATGCAGGTCTCTGAGCTGGTTGTGAAGTACGACAGGGAGCACCTGACTGTGTGGGGCAATGCAAGCAACCAGATAGTAAAGAAGTGTTACAAAGAGGTACATTCACTTGAAATTTTGAATCACAGTACCGGTACACCTTCAATGTGTCGAGTAAGAAAAGCATTTAAAAAAAAAAAAAAAAAAAATCTTGATGCTTTTGTTTTGATAGTAAAACGCTGTATTGTTTCATGGCTTTCCTTGAAAGGCATGTATTTAAGGTTATGACCGTCAATCTTGTTTGTGTGTTTCGTAGAACCCTCGTATCCCCGTGTTGTTCAGCTTACCAAGAGTCCTGCAGCTGTTGGGACTCTTCTACACCGGCCTCCTGCCCTTTGTTCCACTCAAGGAGCAGTTTCTAGAGATCCCCATGCCCTCTATTATTACCAAGTAGGTATACATATCTATATATCAGCGGTCATAAAGGTCCAGTGTGTCAAAAAGAATCAACAGTCTGTGGTTATTTTAATGTATTATTCTAAACAGTAACCTCAACTCATGTCAGCATTCTTAAGTGCGGACACCAGGGATGTTACCACTGACCATCGTTTTACAATATTTTATACTTTATGAGCCAACTCGGCCTGATCAAGACAAACTGGTGTGACTGAAAGCTTTTTGAATTCTTCTAGTTAGGACAAGGCACCTCCAGTTGTTTGTCACACTGTATAAAATACTCAGAACTTGAGCTTCAGTTTTGAATATTTTTTGAAATATGTGCACAGGATTTTTATTTTTTTTTTTTTACTGAAACAAAGTATACTCATTATATGTTTTGGCTTTTTAAAAAAAAATGTGCAGACGTCCTTGGCTCTCTTCCTAAAGTGTATCGCAGATAACATTTGTCATAAATTGGCGGCATACACATAAAGAGTAATTGATTTATTGATTGAGGTTGTTGACTTATTGCAACGTGTCCTTTATCTGGGCATGGTGCTGTGTGAAAGGTGATCTCACCCAGTGATTAAGTCTTTAAAAAGAAACACCCACAGTGTTATACATGCCAGACCATACATGTTTCTCTTTTATACCTCAGTGAAGACCATTATAGAATCTGTGTCATATTTAAAAGTTGCTTCACATTAAATTCCTTTATAGTATCTAAAAATACTGCTGAACATGTCAGTATCATCATTATCAGTTGAATCCGTCTAAAGGCTCTGTACATGGGACCTGCCACCTAACAGTTAGACAAAAACTTGTCTGAAACCTTTTTTTTTTTTTGTTTTTACAGACTTAAGAGTCCTGACAGTTTGACTCGGGGCCAGCGAGTCTTTGCATGGCTCGCAGACACGTAAGTGCCTGATATGTGTAAAATTTAAACTCCCCCTTCCTCTGTATTTCAGTGTCCGAGTGGCTCAATCTGCGGTTGTCTGCGGGTCACTATTTCCATCTTGTAAACCTTAGCCGTACTGTCTTTCATACTGTAATGATCAGATAGACTGGGAGAGATTTCTGATGCATTTTTACAAAACAAAATCCACCAAATATCCAAATTTGATATACTTGCAAGGTCTTAATTTTTGTTTTTTTTGTTTTTGCAGTTTGCTGATGAGGAAAGCTCTGTTTCAGCACCTTACTGCCAGAGGAATCCAGGTAAAGCAGTTGTGGTAGACATCTGTGTATACTGTTTAAACGTGTACACAGATGATTTAATACGAAGTGGATGCAGGTTAATAAAGCTCACTGTGAAGGAGCAGCGAGGGCACACTTTTTTGTTTCTTAAGTTTGCACACTTCCTGTCAGCTCCAGATCTTTAAGCTTGCACCATGAAACTATTTTTTTACAACTCATATTTAATGCGGTGTTGTCATGAACACAGGCACAAGTACAGTCGTTGTATATGTATTTCTTTTACAATACGGCTAATATCGACTATCAATACTGATCCTGTGTGTAAGGTGAGGGTTATTAGCCTTCACGCTCTGGTTAAGAGTAGTTACTGGGAATTGTCCGAGACATAAAATAGAGGAGGGTGGCTTTTAACTCTGCTGTTACGGTATCAAAGTATTTTTGAGCTCTGTCAACTTCCTGTTCTATGTGATTTTTGTGTTTTTAACGGAGCGGGTCCTGCCTCTGGTTCAGGTGTACGTTTGGGTGCTGAACGATGAGGAGGACTTCCAGAGGGCGTTTGACTTGGGAGCCACAGGAGTAATGACGGATTTTCCCACCCGGCTGAAAACCTTCATGGACACCAATGGCATCTCTAAGTCCCAGTGACCCCCTTCAACACACACACACACACACACACACACACACACACACACACACACACACACACACACACACACACACACACACACACACACACACACACACACACACACACACACACACACACACACACACACACACACACACACACACACACACAGTATATTATTATAACATAGTATACTGTGTTATTGATAATACTGTTTCTGTTGTCTGCATGAACTTATGACTGGTAGTGCAAAAATATATCATACAGTACCTTAGTTGAGTTAGTTTTTTGCTTTGCAGGTTCTTGGATCCTCTGACGCTCAGTGTGCAATATTTATCCTCACTCAGCGGCTTCAAAGAACACAACCTTTTTAATAATATTGAAACAACGGGACAAAATGGCCATTGAATTATTGTTTGCGTATCTAAATCTTGAATGTATCTATGATTCAGACTGAAAGCTTATTATTTTTATAAATGGACTTAGTTTATTGATCGCTTCAAGTGAACATCGATGTTCTGTTTATCTGTGTGATGATTTGTTCATGTGCCAGTCAAACACCAGAATGATGCATTTCATTGGTAGTTGTGAATTCACCAGCAGCTTTAAATGCTTTAAGCTTAGATTTTTAAAAACAACAAAACATTTTTCCTCAGACTGTCACTTATCCCATGAAATGATGCACAAGTCAGCCAGAAATGATGCTACAAGGTACAGAAACACAAGTTTTCAATGAATTACTCTCGAGTTAGTTTCCATGTGGTATTTTCAACTCAAATGCCCATTCAGTTTTAATGTTAACTGCTCTTTAAAAAAAAATTGTTTTCATATGTTCTTAAAAGTGGACGTGTTCTTACTGTGTTTTATAATAACATATACTATGGTTCTAAGTGTTTTCCTCTCACCTGTTGCTGAAATGACTGAAACATTTCTTGTCCATCTATCAATTTGAGAGAGCGATTTTGCACATAATATTAAATGAATGGTATTTTTGTCAACTAAACAGCATTGGAATTTAATTGACATAAACCCTATCTAAAGGTGTGAGCTTTAAAGTGTATTACAGAAGTCATGTATGACATGTATTACACAGACATGTTTATTGATTGCTTTTTTTGCGGTCACTTGAATTTGAAATGCATTAAAGGCAGTAGATCTTTTTATGTGGGTGCGACCATCAGGATTATCATAGCACGGACATTCACTAATCCAAACTTGTGACCACACTGAGGGTCATTCATGAATGTAGTATTGGTTGAATGCAATATGTGGTGTTTGATACTAAGTTGTTTAAATGTCTTTAATTTGTGGTTTGGAAAATGTATTTGTGTGGCACTGAATTTTGGGACTGAAATCATATTTCTTTGAGAGAGCATTTGATTATCGACCAAGCATTCAAAATCTTACTGTAATGAATATATTTTGATTTCATATATTTAAAGTGTTTATTTGTTTTACATGCCAAAATGAAGTCGTTGTTAAATGTGTGATGTTATGATTTCCACAGGATGTGGGACTTGGTTTCTCGGAATCAAATGCCTTATCTCATAATGAGTGTGCAATTTGCTTTACTCACAATCATTAAAAAATACTTTTTTAAATCAATAATAATAATTAAATAATTTTTTTGTGTGAATTTTTGTTTACAGAAAGTGCAAAACAGACTCATATTGTTTGTTGAATGCAAGAAATATGTTCCACTTTAAAATAGACATTTATGAACACCTGCAGATCGACAGCAGGTGGCGCTGTTCATTCTGGTGTTAAAAAGTAACGAGAAAGTAAATTCTGCTGAACATGATATTTAAGTAATTTGTATTGTTATATTGTACTGTTATTTTAAAAGTGATGATTTCTGGTATTTTCCTACTATATGTTATCAAATTAAACTACAGAATTTTTACTGTCTATGTTTCGCAGTAATTATTCAGGGTCCATGAAATCCCAATCACCTTATTGGCCACTCACTACTACCTGTGTCCAATAAGCTAAGTGTTGCTATGCCTTATCTCTTTTCTGATTGGCCAGGGACGCTGTCATTTATCCATGAAGACACCGTTCAGTGAGATTTTTGACAAAGATCGTCAACACGGCTCCCTCAAGACAGTTCACTGCTCTAGAGCGTGCGCACGTAACGTCGTTATTACCAGGTTAACACATGACATGCTAATGCTGTATTTTGTGTGCTTTTTGTACACAAAATACAATGTTTTCATTGATATCAACCGCAACAAAATTGATCAGTTCCTCAAATTGACAAAGTTTCGATAGCTTTTAAAAAATAGCCTATCTCGTTAGATTATTTGGATACAGCTTGATATAATGAAAACATGACACAAACGAGTCTTGCAAAAATGAGAATTACACTTGAATTTAAAAAAAATGTAGAATTTATCGATTCATGCGAGCTATTTAACGCAACGAATAGGCATAGTTATTTGAGCGTATCTTGTATGTCTACGGAGGACAAGCTTTAATTGAATTAAAGTACGTCTAATTTAACCTGAAAGAATTAGTTTATGTGTGTGTGGAAAGAAAAATGCCAACATCTGTTCAGTAAAAATAAGTATTTCTAACTTTATGACGGGTGTTCTGCGAACTCGGAAGTCAGTTGGAGTGATACCTCTCACTCCGGCTGCCTCTTTCATCACTCTCTATCTCTGCCTTTTCTAAACTCTGCTGGGCATCGTTTCGCGTCTAAACATTGCGTCTCTGCAAAGCTCGCCAGATCTGGAGACAGAGAGAAGAGGATATTTGTCTGGGAAGGAATGCAAAAGAGGGTGTAGGACTGGCATTGCCAAGAGAGAAACGAGGAGGTGCGACATTTCCTCGGCTACGTGGAAAACTGTTTTTCTTCCCTTCAAAGGTAAAATGATATCTTCTGCGTTATTTTTCTCTACTTTTATTTTCTTCTAAGCACTGTTATAACATATGTAAATGAAGTTTATTCCCGATGCTTTGCCCAAATGTAGCCTTCTGTCAATATTTTTTAAGCGAGGAAACTTTCAAGATATGTTGCAGTAAATAGTATAATCTTAAAGCAAAAAGACAAGTTCACGTTTTTATCATCTGCCATCATCCGCGTTTTAAGTATCTTCATTCCGAGATTCATATTATCTTGGTTTATTGGATGCTGAAGTCCCCTCCACTGTAGAGCTACAGAGCATTGAGTGTTTATTATAGGGACACATGTTGTTTGTGTTGGCTGTCCTGCGCCATCATCACTGTGCACGCGCCTTCTTTTGCGCGATGGTGCGCGTCAGCGTTGATCAATGCGGGTTATCATGTAATAGCCTCATGTGACACCCTTCGATGACGGCAATCACCTGATTCACATCGATATGTCAAAGTCACTGCAGATGTTAAAGCTCTTTAAAGTGTGGGTGGTGTGTATGTAGGCTAAGTGTGTTTGTTTGTGTGTACGTGCATGTGTGTCTGTTTCCAGCATTGCTGATGTCAGGCATCCCCGCCATCTGTGCTCCGTGTGGTGGCTGAAGTTCTGCCCCAGATGAAGTGCGCCACTGCCTGTGACCTGATTCATACCAATAACCACACACAAACACTGTAACCAGTCAGCTTCCACGTTTATTGATCAGTCACTATAGGCGATTATAGTCACTATATTATTCTAGATATGTCAACAGTAAGGTCAGCAGGTAGTTCAAATCTGGCCTGCATTTCCCCCTAGAAACATCGAGGCTTATTAAATGAAGTTTCCATGCGTCTAGTTTAGGGAGTTAGGCACATCTTTTTTCATTTTTTAATGCATTTATCATGAAAAGTGTAACCCAAATTAATTAATTGAACGTGCAGAGAGATATTGATTCAACTTAGTCGATACACATATATGAATATAGTAATCCGAGAGTTGCAGGCCTTAAAAGGTGATCCTCCACAGACACACAAGACTTGTAAACATATCCAAAAGTTGTTTACAAAATGTGATTCCTACAGTATGACAGGTCACTTTGCCCTCTTTATGTTTGTCACCTTTAAACACTCATCAAGCTCATACAGCACAGACATGTAGGAAGGTGTGTTTGAGTATTTATAAGTTACTCTGCCACAATGGCCATGCAAGATAATGTGTTAGTGAACTGCAGACTTAAGTGTCTGAAGCGCCTGGAAACATGCTGCTCTTCTGAGATACAGAGACATGGTAGAAATCTGATGCGAGCAAGACGAAACAGCAACAGTAACCAGACACACACACACACACACACACACACACACACCCGAGATGCAAGAGCATCGTCTCATCGCTGAGATTTGATAGAAGGTGGGGAAGAAAGAAGAGTTTTTCCTCCTCCAGTCAGTGATGTCATGCTGCTGTATGCTGCTGGCCTCGGTGTAACACTGAATGAAGAACAGGATGAGAGTACACAAAGTACAGAAATCGTGTCGGTGCAGCTCGTGGGCAGGAAAGGACATGCAGCTCATCCACGGCTGAAGGGACTTGCTGCTTCTTCCCTCTTTCTTTCTCTGCTAAATTCACTCCCTGCCCCTATTTGACTCCAATCCCCCCCCCCCCCCCCCCCCCCCCCACACACACACACATATATATTCCTCCCTTCTGTCGTTCTCCTGCTCTACATCATTGTCAGAAGCAGCAACAGCAGCGGCAGCATCAGTGCGTTACATAACAAAGGTTTTTTTGTTGGGATACAAGGGCCCTTTTGGTTGTGGAGACTCGTGGCACGTAGTCTTTTGTGATGACACCCAGAAATGGCCAGAAAGGACAGCTCGGTGACCTTAAACAACCCGCCACAGATCTGATGAATAGACTGAGTGACAGCAGGAAAATAAATGTACAAACAGGCTGAAAGGCATATAGACAGTTATGCAGACAGAGCCTCAGTCTGACCTGACAGTTTTGGTAATATTTTCTGCTGTTGTCTGGAACGCTGTGATCAGTTCCTCCAGTCATCTGATCATTTGTTTAATTTCTCCTTTTACCAAAGAGGTTTTATTTAGCACAAAGCTGCCTGGGTTGACTTTTTGTGTCAGCATTAATCAGAGTGTCAGCATCTTCTTTGCACAAACAATGTTGCCTAGACAAATGATGTCCAGCTACCAAGAAGTATGTTGCCCTCTTTTTGGAAACATTAATGTTAAAATTTCAAACAACTCAGACAATTAAGAACATTTACATCTGTACAGCATGACACGCTACTAAAAGCCTCAACCTGCCTCCTTGTATTTTTTGAATACTTTATGACTTTTTTAAAAGGTATTGACATCTATAAACACTATGAGCCCATCACTTGAAAATGACATGCATATAAGGTAACTAGTTATCTGTCTTTAGGGGCTCTGTAAACATACTTATTGAAAGCCAATGCACTCTGAAGCTGAAACCTCACATTTGCTTTTTGTTACTAAGGCTGCAGACTTTTTAAAATCCAATTGTTATATTCTCTGAAAATTCGAAAAATTGGCAATAAATGTTTGTGGCAAGTCCCCAGAATCTTAAAATGTCTTATTTTGTCCAACAAACCCAAAGAGGAACAGGAATACAGGTTTTGTTTTTTCTTCTTGAAAGGATGATCAAAATGTTATATTGCACAAATGCCACATTAAAGCATATTTCCAACCACATGCATACCAAGTGCTTAGTTGCGATTTAAAGCCACTGTTGATCAAGCTTTTATGAGGTGATTCCTCAAAGTCCGACTGTGGATTAAACACAGAGACAACTACACGGATCAGTCTATATGTGACCCATGAGTGTAGCAGGAGCAATTTTTAATCCATCAGGGTGGTTGAGTGTCTGCCCGATAAGGGCACATTCGCACTGGGATGCACTTCTCTACATGTGGGTCATCTGTAATAGCCTCACAAGCTCTTCCTACAGCTGATAGTTCTAGTAAACATTCCTCTCAGCTGTGATGGACACGTTCTCGTCCATTCAAAACATGTAGGTTTTAGTCGCTCAGTCAAGTCGTTTATCCTTAGTGACTCGTAGCACGTGTAGCGATAGTATAAGGGCTTAGAAGGGCAAGCTTTAATTTAATGTAATTACATTCAAGGCTTAAGTTTGAAGCTTACATTTGTAGACAGTATCTTAGAGTACCAAAGATTGTTGAGCTTTGAGAGATTTTCACAATTCACAATCTCTGAAGTGTACAACAAACATGTCTGTTTGGGTTCATACATTTCTAATAGGTTAAATGTAAATAACATGATGGAATATTTGAAAGAAATCTCAGTAGACTGGATGCTTGATGAACTTCTCCCTGGTGATAAGTCCTGAAATGACCAAGAGAATAATAGCCACTTTGGGTAAAACATCACTTTGTGTGTGCGTTTGTCAGGGGTCAACTCTGACAACTGTACTGAGCGTTTCTTTGTGCCCTAATCCCACGCTGCTGGCACATAGTCAAAGGAGAATAAACAAGGGCATGTCTCACTGTCTAATTTATTTCTATCCCTGGTCCTCCCCATCAGTGTTGTAGCCACTATCAGCGTCCTTCAAACACTATAAACAATGGTCTGGCACCGCTATAAAATAAGGGGCCTCTTCTTCTCCCTTCTGTTTGTCCTTAAGTCAGAGACGCCTCCTGCTCCTGCTCCTGCTCTCATTCACCATTTTATTAGTTTTTCCAGATGGTGAAGTACAGGCAGACAGGAAGAGCAGGAGACACAATAGAACCGCATTTTGTGAAGGTGACAAAACAAAAGCAATAAAATCCAAAGTATTTGAGTCTTAGTCACATTTGTAATCCTGCTATTTTCTTTCACATATAAAGGTTATGTTTTTAAGTTTGGAAGAGAAAAAAAAAAAAGAAGAAAAAAAAACTTCAGTGTAACGCACTTTGAGGAAGTGCGCTCAGACCCTGAACCATTTAGTCTCTCATGTACAGTAACAACAGACTCCTGCCCTCCTGGCCCTGAGAGTCTTGGACAGGTTCCCAGGCCAGCTCAGTAATCTGCTCAGTCACCAGTGCACACCAGCAAAGTATTTTAAGGGCCTGGTCTGTTCAGATATCATGGAGCGAACAGAGCATGATCCTCACAATTGTGCTAGGCTAAGCAGATTATCTCTGCAGCCTCAAAGACTTAAACACAGACTCAGAGCTAGTGGAGCTGCCTGTGTGTCCTGCATTGAACTAAAGTCAGTGCGGAACGGTTTGACCACAGGCTAATGGAGACAGCCACAACTAATGATTGTTTTCATTATCAAATTCTGCCACCACATGTCCTCTCTCTACATGTAGTCAATATACTATATGCTCAAAGATATGTAGTTACAATCGTATAAAACAAAGGTCAAACACCAAAAAGTCATATTAAGGAAGTACAAATCAAGTCTTTTTTCTAATTAGGCTCTAAAACCACGCTAGCAGCCTGCTTGGAGGCTGAGCTAAATACTATTTTTGCTAGCAAGCACACAAATAAAATGCTAGCATGTTTAGATCAACATTTTTGTTTAGCATTTGCTAATTTGCAATAAAGACACAATTTAGCTGAAGCTAATGCATGCTGCATGAGTTAACAATGAGTCTAAAGTAAATGAATTGCCAAGGGGGTAGAATTAGTGGTTATTGTTGGGGGGGATCAATGCAAATCAAAAGTTTAGAGTTTTAAGGTATAATCCCCTATTAATGTTTTTATTTCGCCAGCAAGGAGTTAGTTGTGGCCTTTGGGAAAAAGTTGTTGAAGGTCTTTACGTGCACCGACTGAATCTCACCTCATTGAGTGTGTTTTCATAAATATGTTCCGCTTAAATCTAAAACATATTGAGCCTGGAACAAATGCTTGTAAATAAAGTGTGATACCTCATCACATTTTAGCTTTGGCGTTTTAAGAGTCTCACAGGCGCAAGCAGGTTGCAGAGCACGCTGTAATCCCATCAGCAATAATACACCTGTGGCTCATTTTCCAGCGGCAGATTGAGGAAGCAGCTGTTACTCAGGCATGTAACCTCGAGCTGCTCGTCTCTCCTCCCTGTGCTCAGGTGTTCGCCTCCCAACCCACCGCCCACCACGGCCCTCACCTGTGTGTTGCGGTGCTTCCCCTGTGAGCCGACCTGGGCTGGCAGTCCCTTCTTGCACCGCCCGCCAACACCGCCCATGGTCAGAATGACGCGCTCCAAGACCTTTCAGGCATACCTGCCGAGCTGCCACCGAACCTACAGCTGTATCCACTGCCGAGCTCACCTGGCAAACCACGATGAGCTCATCTCCAAGGTAACCCAGCAGCAACAGATGCACTTAGTTACAGTGACCTAACTCATCTTACCATCAGTGATTGCCCCTGAAAACCATTAGCGGGGTGCTTCCTTTCAGACAGCTAATTATTACAGGCTGAAAAAGAAAGCTGCACAAGATTTTGACAAGAAACATTGCTTTTGAAAAAAAAAAAAAAATTATTAAAAAAAAAAGCAACCAGGCTTACTGTTTCGGTTATTAAAGTTATGAAACAATAAATGCAATAGAATTTCAGATATTTGACAGTAATTCAATGGATCATCTTCAAGGTTTAAAAACCTGGAGGTTGGATAAGGAATTACATAAACTGCAGGAAACACTTGTATGTTTGTGATAGTCACCACCAGACACAGGCATGTGAATGGATTATGTTATAAGCTGGTTTGTGAATTGGATTATGAATGCACTATCACTTTTTCCACTTAGGGTAAGGGTAATATATAAATACTGCTCACCTGCGCACAGAAACCTTCAGGCGGTTGTAACAGTACATGGATGAATGTAATGTGTATCGTCAGTAACAACTTTATAGTTGTGAAAATAAAGGCATACATTGCTCACTTTAAAGCTACCTCTGCATTTGTCTGCATTATTTTTATTAATGGCATAATAGGCTTTAACATGGGAGACAAAACCTTGTTGAAGTAGATATTGAAATCGATAGATATTAAAAATCCTTTTAAAAATAGTAACCTCCATTAAAGCATAGGCTTGTCTCAAACCAACATCTATGTGAATGTGTTTAAGGAAGCGGTGACTGAAGCTTTATGGCAAAATAAAAGCGTGCCTGTATTATTTTATAGAACCGTTGTACTGATTAAAAGTGCTTTGTTTCAGCATTTTCATATTTATCTCTGCAGTCGTTCCAGGGCAGCCAAGGCAGAGCCTACCTGTTCAACTCAGTGTGAGTATCCCTCTCAGAAATGCATTTCAACACACCTGGCTTTGCATTTGTTGTAACGTGTTAAGACAAAATGTGCTGCATGCAGCTGTTAGATAAGACAAAAGTGAGTTAACACTCTCAGGTTAATAGTGTATATTGTTTTTGAGGCCCTGCTGTGGCCTTTACCTTAGAGCGCTATCATCATCAGCTGAATTGAGTGTGAAAATGTGGCTGTTCCAATCCATGCTCCCCTTTGTACGAGTGGGTGTGAGGTAGTGACTCACTCTGAGCACATCATACAGTACTAGCAACTTACTGGTAAGCTACTTGCTCAGAATAGTATTTCACAACATTGTCCTCTCTTTCTCTACTTGTGCCTCCCTTCTTTTCCAACTTTCCTCCCCACAAACCCACTTTCCCTCTCTCAGGGTGAACGTCGGGTGTGGCCCTGCAGAGGAGAGAGTTCTGCTTACAGGCTTGCATGCTGTAGCAGATATTTACTGCGAGAACTGCAAGACAACCCTAGGCTGGAAATATGTAAGTATCCACAGCTCATTTGATGCAGAGTGTTACACTCCCTAAGTTCAAGGTTAGAAGAAGATAAACTGGTAGGTTGTTATTATAGCAACCCCTAACTTTATTTCCACCCTAATTATAGTTCTCCTCCTCATCTCTCAGGGTCAATGCAGTGGTGCAGCAGTGGGATGTATTAATTATGGGGGGGGGGGGTTTCCAAACAGATGGGGATAGGGAGCAGAGGTCTATCATGCTATGTTGTGTGTGTGATGAGTTGTTAATGTGTTGTGGAAGGGGGAAAACATCTAGATGGTTTTTTTTACACAACATTAGAGCAATATATACAGCCAAGCTGTGATATAGCACGTCAAAACACACATGGTGGTATTGTCAGGGTAAAGTGAACAGCATGATAGATAGATAGATAGATAGATAGATAGATAGATAGATAGATAGATAGATAGATAGATAGATAGATAGATAGATAGATAGATAGATAGATAGATAGATAGATAGATAGATAGATAGATAGATAGATAGATAGATAGATAGATAGATAGATAGATAGATAGATAGATAGATAGATAGATAGATAGATAGATAGATAGATAGATAGATAGATAGATAGATAGATAGATAGATAGATACATGTAAACACATACACACACACACACATATATATATATATATATATATATATACAGTATCCTTGTTGTTTGACTCCTGAGAAGGCGCCATTGACACACACTCTTTGCCTCACCTCTAACCGTAAAATTAACTCGACCCTTTAACCTTCTTGGCTAAAAATAACAGTTTTCCTTATGACGCCTGGTGAACACCTGGTGAACCAGCTTTAAATGTAGATACTTTTCTGGGTAGTTTCTATTCCTGTCAGTACCCCAAAGAGGTCACATGCAGGCTCAAGCTCACAGACACCAGATATGGCTTAAATGGAGGGCTGCCATTAATATCAGCGGCAGCAGTATTGATTTCCTGCAGCCAGCAAAGTTCTATTGAGGTTTGACCTACTGCACTTCTAAACTGAGAAATCTGATAACATTTCCCTTTCGGCTCCAAACCAAAAAAACCCAACAAAAAACAAGGTCAATCTACAGTTGAAGAACACGTGTGTCAGTCTTATTACGTACTGTGACACTGTTTTCCAGACCCTTTATGTGTGTGGATGGTTTGGAGCAAGTACTAAGGACCGGTAATGGACGACAACAGAGGGCAGAAGATTCTTTTTTTTCTCATTTCTTCATCGTTGGGTTCTCCTTTAAATAAAAATACGTCTTCAAAGATTTTACGGCTGAGACCTTACTCAGCTCAGAAGCTAGGATGAAGTGCTTGCTGCTCTCATTCTTAGTTACTGAGGCCAGACAAATCCAAATTTGGAAATATGGGCTGTGTAACTGGAACAAATTTAGATTTGATTAGCAAGCAGAAGCTTCTGCAGTGTAACATGGCCACACAAAGAGAGGCGTCTGTTGACTTAAAATGTTCCCGTTTTAATACTTGAAACATCTGAAGTGAAATATTACATAAAAGCATCAATACAGAGTCTTTGAGAGGAGTTTACAGCCATGCTAATAGCTCTTTATGGCAATACTTGAGTTTCATCTGAGCTGAATGCGAACATGTTACAGTGCTCACAAAGACAATAGTGATGCATAGATGGATTAGTGTATTGAACAACACTAAATGGAGCAAGTGATTTCCTGTGTCGCTCAGAAGGATTCATTAAAAGTCCCATTTTTAGTTTCGAGAAGAATTTGGATAGAATTTAAACACCTTACAAATACATGAGAGCAGACCTTTCTGTTTTGGCTCTTTAGGTTACGACATGTGGCCTTTAGTTGTTTGCAGTTTATTTGGTGGTTTGAGACACATTTCTGTTAGCATTAGGTATGATGATCCAGTCCAGTCAGAGTTTTAAATCTGTCCTCTGCAGTAGTCAGTGACCAACAGTTATATAACCATTTTCTAAAGAGCCAGTAGCAAAGACTGAGTCAAAGGGTTTATCATACAGCCACAAAGCTGGATTGTTTGCTTCTTGTGTCTTTTTTCAAATTATCCTACTATTTGTTAGTAATACACAAATTTTATTCTGCTCTTTCCATCTTTCATATGAATCAAACTCTGTCTCTGTCTCCCCTGTTCTCTGCCACCTTCTCCAGGAACACGCCTTTGAGAGCAGTCAGAAGTACAAAGAAGGCAAGTTCATCATCGAGCTGGCCCACATGATCAAGGACAACGGCTGGGACTGAGCAGGAGCAGTTGGGACACAACCACAGCAAAGGGGAGAGGGGAAGGGGGGGGCTCGATTACTGGATGGACCGACAAATGGATGGGAGGGAGGAAAGATGGGGGTCATGTGTGGTGAGTGAGTGTCTGACTTTTGGTTTGGCTAATTTACCATTAACCTCTGTAACTCTCCGCCCATCACTTCCTACCATGCCAACATCCCCCCCCACCCACCCACTCACACAAACACACAGACATCAAGGTCCCAGACATCCCAGCTTGACAGAGGCAGGCTTGTATGCAGCTAGCAGGACTAGGTGACTGGCCAGCAAGATATGATGTATCATGTTTTTTTGTTAGTTTGGTTTTCTTACTGATACATTATTTGTTTTAATAATGTGGCAACACTCCTTTTATTGCTGCTAGGAAGTCCTTCAGAAGAAATGTAGCCAGAAAGAGGCCAGTGAGGCTGGTCCAACAGGGTTCACTGGCTTTTGTTAAAGAGCTGCAGGGCATTCACTCTGTCACCAGCCTGAATGAGATGACCTAAGATGATTATAGCAAATCCAGCTGATCGGGGCCATGCCAGCTGGGCCAGAGATGAGGTCTGGCACTGAGCCTTGGAACTGAGGCTCGAGCACATGGACGTTGGGTTGTGGCAGGAAAGGAGGTGGGGGTGGGGGTGGGGGGGATGCAGGGATGCCGCCCACCAGGCCGTTCACTCAACATTGCAGGGGGAGGAAGATTCTGATCCAGTTATGCAGTGGCTTTGATGGCTTTTGGCTGGGATCCATTCGGTGACTTGCCAGCAATGCAGCTCAGGACGGGTAGGGTGGGCCGAGAGTGACAGAGATATAGGCAGGCAGCCGCCAGCGAAATCCGTCCTTTGTATGTCTGGTTCAGAGACCACATCGTTGCATTCACCGTTGTTGTTTTTTGGCTGGTTAGAATTACACAACATAAGCGCGTCTCAGGTGAACCGCTTTGGCTGGGATTGCCAAAAGAGCATTGTTAGCATCTTTTAGCCCATGTAAGTGAAAGAGCTCGGCAGGTACAGCAGGGCAGCTAATTAGTCAGACACAAAAGTTAGCTTTCAGAGAGGGACAAAAAATGGCCAATGCATGACTGGTTTCATGGGCCCATGGAAAATACAAATAGTAAAATGGTTTAAAACACACCAAAATTAAGAAATTGACTTGATACAACTGGAGAGATGTGTCACCTACATGCAAATTTAAAAGGCCAAAAATAAAACTAAAGCTCACTCTGTGTCTCTCTTGCAGTCTGGGATGACTGCTGATTAACTACTGTTACACTGGCCTTCACTGACTGGCTGTTAAAATCACCATAACAAGCAACAATAGGAAACATTGTGCTTGATAGATAGATAGGCCCTCTTTTGTTCCTTAATTCACCAACATAGTCTCTCCTTTAGTTTTGTCCAGTTTTAAAATCGTGTCTCTTTTGATTTTTGCCAGCCAGAGTTCGATAACGTATAAGTATTCCTTGTGCATCATGGGCCTTAAAGTTTCAAAACCTGGATAATGTTTAAGGATATGATAGTTTTGCTCAGGAACATTCATACAAACTTTTATTTGCTAAGGCCAGGATCATACCGTATGCGCTGGATGTGTCAATCTTTGATGGAAATGCATTCTTTTCAATAGAGAGACTCTGTCACAGCTGCCTCCATCCTGTGGTAATGCAATATTAATGCATGCACAAAGTAAAAACAGGTGTTCTGACCGGTTTTTGTGCTCAGTCTTCATCACTTTTTTTTTGTGAAAGGAACATTTTGTTTGTATTAGAGGTGCAATGAAATCTTGTGCTGTAACACGACATCTAATCTCGGTCCATTTGAACTGTGAGATCTTTCTGTGACGACACCAATAGCAAAACTGACGAGTTACTGGTTTAGAAAAGCAAAATGAGTTGCCCTCGTTCTGTCTCATATGGTTCCCCATTGTTACAAACTTTGCTTGAGAAGTTGCCCGGTATTCGACAAGTCCTCTTCAGTTACAACCAAACTTTAACAAATGACTTTCTTCAGTAACACTTAGCAGCTGACTGCTCAGTCACAGGCTGCCACTTTAAACCCAGCACAACCAAAGAACCCTACCATCGACAATAAATTGACCAAACAAAACATTTAATTTTGCTTGGGCAAAGTGTTGCTACACATGGGGGTGTACTGTGTATAGTTGAAAGCCAAGGTTGTGGATAGCCTTTCTCTGTGATATAAATATATATAATGCATTATGATTTTGTAAACAAAAGATCTTAATATATAAATATATTCTATTGACTGTATTCACCACGAGGAGTACCATTCATGTCAACCTCTGTGTTACAGACTGTAAATAGTGTTAATGTATTGTGTTTTATCTATGATCCATATGATGATGAATGAATATGATTTAGGTCATGTCATGCTTTCTCTCTTGTACCCCACATTGGCTGTACGATACTACTTTTTTACTGAAAATGTTTAAATTTCAATGTCTTTTGTAAAGGAGGATGCTGATGTTGACTGTATATCATTGGATCTTCATCTAATAAAATGCACCTTGATATCTTTATGGACTATAGGGTTTGTTTCTTCTTCAGCAACCTTAGATCTTTAGTAGAGGAACAAATCCCCTAAAAGGGCTTTAGTTTTTGAGATACCCTTACCCGAGGTAGAACAAAGCACAACCGTATCTTTTCATAACGTGAACATGTCTCGTTTATGAAACGGATGGTTGCATAAAACATATTTTACAAAACAATTACTGTTTTTTGGATGTCTTAGCAAAAAATGAAAAGAGTGAAAATGAGAGCTTCTCTGAAAGGGACAGCTGCAGCCTTATCACATGTATCTCTGGAAATCAAAATCAGAACGTCACCGAATGTGGATAAGATGTTCAGAGATAGTTATTAACTACAATTGAGCAAGTTTTTATCAACACCATTTTCTATTTTTGAAATGTAGACACTGACACATGTAGTTTAGGCGGAAATTGAAAATTGAAACAATTCAAAAGCTATGTATATCAAAGTCTGTCATTTTTTAAAGATACCTATCGTTAAAATATGTCATTTTATCTACTTAAGAGTGTTATCTTAACATTAAAAAAGGTTATTTGACTCTTCACCTGACCCTCTGCGTTCACCAGCCCCTAACAGGAAACTAGTGCAGCCAGGATTTGCACTAACATTATTAGTATATCAATGTTTATGGTATAAAACAACAGCAATACCCTGGTACAAATGAAGTAAGGATGGTGCTCATGTTGTTAAATTTAATGACATGTTTGATAGTGTGTGAGCGTAGGAGGGTTATGTGAGGGAGGACTTAGAGTCTCACCTGTTAGTCATACATTAATCAGGCTTCTCGTCACGCTTATGTTGCTCCCCTAGCACTCAGTTCTTCCTCCTCCTCCTCCTCCTCCTCTCATAAGTCCCACTACTGTTTGATCTCATATCTTACTTTTCTTTCCTCCCTTTCATTTCAGTAATCATCGCTCATCCCTATCTCCTTCTATGTTGCCTGTCCTCCTCTGCCTCTCCCTGTAGTGTTGTTTTCAGCGATCCTCCTGGGCTGATTTCTCTCTCTGTCCGACTTGGCTGGCTCACTCCAAATCTCACTGCAGCAGATGGTGTCATGTTTGCATTGGGCAAGGTCTCCTAGCAACCCCTTCTCCCTTATTCCCGACTACTCTTTCTCTCTGGTTCCTAAAATCAGAGCAGCAGAGGCGTTGGTGTCATGCACTGTCTGGGTCCGCCATGCCCACCCCTCCTGTGTCTCTGTGATTGACCTGACCGCCTCTCTGTGCTGTTGTTTATGTTTGCATCTGTGCCTCTGACTCTCTCTGGGACGCAGAAGTAGGGCAGGGGCTGGCTGGATTACTATACATGTGTTATGATTAAATTTGATGTGAAAATGGACAGAGTAGGACAACCAATTTGACTCCTAAATCTATGTGACCTAGATTTTTACAGATGTTCACATAACGTATGTTTGGTGGAAGCCATCACCAATGTTATTTAGGATTGTACCAACATTCGTAGTGTTTCTAGATAAAACTTGCAAGTGTTTTATATATATATAAATCATCTCGGGATTTAGTATTACAAATGATATCACCACCCTGTTAGCCATTCTGTAAAAGATACAGCAGGTGTGCATGTAGAAACATTTGACCCTGTAAATACAGCCAACCAGGATACAACATATACCCACAGAAAAAAAACACATATACTGCTCTTTAGAAACACAGGAGGGCAAACAAGGAGTTATATCCAAAAATGACATTTGCTCTTGTGCTTTCATGCCACCTCAAGCCTGCGGACACACTCACACATGGTTTCAGCATAGGCAACAGCTATATAATTCTACGACACAGTTCTTTGTTTTTCTTTTTCTCAGGTTTTTTTCTTAATTGCAAGGGCACAGTGGCTTCCAAAGCAGCTTAAAGCAAATAATCTAGTCACATTTTATACATAAATACAGTTTATACAGCAAGAAAACAAAATCCATTCTTAATTTGTTTTTATTGAGCAAATACCTCGATGTGTTAATTAAAAGTAATGTATATAAGTAATTACAGTTGTCCAGTCTGCTTTTTCATATAGCTTAGAGGCCCAAAATTACCAAGTATGGTTCATATGAAGCTGAGGCAGCAGCAAGTTAGCTTCACGTAGCATAAAGAGTCAGTCTGACTCAGTCCAGAGGTAACAGAAACATTTGACGACCACAAGCCTTCAAAGCTCACTTATAACATATTACAACTAATCATTTGTCAAAAAATATTTTCAGGGAGGTAGATGCCACAGAGTTTTTGGCCTGGCCTCAATGTTGACAAGATAACAGAAAAATTGTAGACTTAAGTTTGTGTTCAGAATAAACAAAAGAGATTTAAATGTTTTATTAATTTGCTTCAAATGTCCTGGCAGGTGATTTTCGTTATATTTGGACCAAGCTATTAGGCTACTATTTTTCTATTTCCAGTCTTAATGCTAAACTAAATTAAGCTAACAAGTCATTCAGGCCTGAACAACGTGCTAAAATTCAAATTCCTCGCCTATAAATGTATTCTTTTGAACTGTTCTTGCCTTCATTGTTTGAGCAGCTTTTGGTCCTCATGAATACAGATGTTCAGCAGCACACTCACACAGAAGCCTCTGGAGTCTCTAATGGCTCACACAGCTATCATCCACACACAAACGCGTACACAAACCACCAGCGCGACATCCTAGTATTGCTGTTGAAAAGAAAAACACAAAACAAATGGCAGCCAAATGCCATGTAATGATGCTGCTGTTTCTGATTAATTGTTTTAATTTACTTTTCCAGCTGCATTACAGACACAACACAAAACATTCCATCTCTCTCTCTTGACTTGTGAAGCAAAAAACAACAATCCTCTAATTCTAATTGCTGAATATTGTTTTTGTTTGTTTTGACAATTGTCCCACTTCTAAAAGCTTCTGCTTTGATTCCTAAGTGGCAACAGATATTGATAATCGTTAGGCAGTCATGGAGCGTCCTGGTTGGTTGTCTGCCTCAGGATCTGAAAGCCGTCTTTGTGGCTCCTTCTTGTTTTTGAGGGAAACCATAAGCCTGGGAGGGGGAGCAAAGTGTTTGTTTGTTTACTTGGGTAGATGTGCCTTTAGTCGTCAGTAGAGAGGGAAAGGCCTTTTTCTTCTTCCTGTGACCTCATCTGCATCAGGCACTCAAGTGCAGGCTGAGGCCCACCTCGCTGGACAACAATGTGCAGGGCAAGCACAAAAAAAAAATAGATCTAAGGGCTTTAGTGAGAGCAACCCAAGTAATTATATTTTGACTGGCACTGCTTTTCACATAAATGTTTCCATTAACAGAAGGTGCTTTCAGATGCTAGTACAATACAGATGCCCTTTCAGGTATCCATTACAGCCTGAATACCTCCTGATTTCATCACAATTATTTTTATAGCCAGGCTTAGAAAATAGGTCACGGTGTCTTACTCCATCAGGTTTTTAAGGGGGATTCATATCATCATTATCAAATTAAGAGCTCTCCTCTATCCAATAATGTATGTTGTCGATATCAGCCCCTGTATGACTTTTAGCCTATATTACCAGCACTTTGGTACAGTGAGTAAAGATGTACGTGGGCTTGTTTTGCATAAAGTAAAGCTTAAATAGGCTATATCAATGTGGATGCGTTTCTGTGAAGGCCCTGCTTTGAAAATGTGAAAGTTGGATCAAAAGAAATCAAAGGAATGTAAAGTTCTAAGAATAACACTGATGTCTTTATGCATGGGTTTAAATCATAACATTTAGTTTATTAACATTTTGAGCTATGAATCTTGAAAATAATTCTTATAAAAAATAAAATGGTACTGCAAGCTGTCAGATAAAAACAGAGTATTTAAAGGTACACTATTAGTGACATTAGAGTATAAAGAAGCGGACAAAAAAAATGCAAGAGTGCATGTCCCACAATTTGTACAGTTTTTGATGACATTTTGATTCACAGACTCCAGCACATCCCTCCGTCATCTCTTTTAATTATTTTGGACAAATAATAACAAAATAAGTATTTTTTTACATTTATTTTCATGCTTTTTCTAAACATACATTTGGTTTTGAACGTAACAAACGTTTTTGCATTGACCAGGTGAGGGCTGGAATTTCTCTTATTATCCTCTTTAAGTGTAAATGTAGTGTGTGCACATGGAAAACTTGTTGAAAATTGTTACGACCAGCTTGTTTAAGCAATAACAGATAGTGAAGATCCATACTGTCAACTTGCTTTTAAGGTATATTTTATTTCATATGACACCAAACATCATGGCGGAAGGCTGTTAGTTTTGGTGGTCCAGCGGGAGTGAGACTGAGCTTATGTGCTCTTCCACTCAGGTGAAGCTCATCCGCAATCAACAGTTAGGTGAGCTGGTCTCCCAACAACCAGCAGGTGTCACACCACCAACCACTAATGAAGCCAAAACACTGAAAGACAAAACAAGCAAAAACACCAAGGCTAGGGCAGTCACACCTCCCCCCATAAAAAAAACGGAGACCCTTTTGGGTTGATGTAAGCATCGCGTTACCCCTACCCTTGACAGATATTGAAGTTGTAGGGCTATAAAAATAACAACCAGCGCATCAACCTTTGATTGCTCTTCTGAATCCTGGACAGTAAGGTCAGAGAGTTATGGTTAGTAAATACTGTAACTGGTGCAGTCCCTGAACTGAACTGTGGAGCCCAAATAAGAGCCAATGGCTCCTCGATGATTGCAATTGCATCTGCCAGAAACCTTTTAGAAGGTCTAGCACTGCCTACCTCCTCCACACAATCATCAATACGAGGCAATGAATAACAATGTGGTTTAAAAACAGCATTTCCCTTCCTGAAGTCCGTACAAAATCTATTAGAACCATCATACTTAGGAATGAGCGACTGTGACACCCAATGGGAAGATGCTGGCTGCGCGATACCATTTTCACCCTTAAACTCAACCTCCTTTTCCAAAGGTTTACTCTTCTCTGCAGGAACACGATAAAAATGCTGCTGAATAGGTTAGCATCACCAACATCAATGTCATGCCTCAAGGGGGGGGGTCATCTTTGCACACTCTTGCCCCTGCCAAATCATTACCCAATAAAACATCCACACCCTCCGTTGGCAATGAGCTCTGCACCGCCATGACCACCTCACCCTTTACTAGATCTGAAAACAGGGTAAGACAATGCAATGGCACAAACAGCAGAACCAAACTAGTTCCAAGAACTGGAGTTGTCTCACAAGTGTCTGTAGCAGAAGAAAACGGTCACATGCATTCCAAAATGAAGCTCTGGGATGCCCCCGAATCCCACAAAACAGACTTCATTTCACCAGCATTCAGAGACACAAACCTCTTTGATATGAAAGAAGGTGTTTCTGAAACCCTTTGAGTCTGCGCTGTTGAAATTAGAGCCATCAAACCAACAAATTTCACATAGGCACTTGTGTAAGTCTCCTGACTTACACAAATGGCACACTTTCCCTGGATCAAATTTACCAACCCATCTTGAATTGGAAATGCAAAATATGATCGTGCCTCTCTGTACAATCTTTAAAAAAAGTTTCCTAAATACTATCAAGTCAAATTGTAAGAAAGAAAAGACCCACACATCTTTGGTCACTGTAACTGTAGAGAATGGACTAAATACAATGAATCGGAACGAGACTGATGCATGCAAGTACCGATAATGTCCTTCAAGAGATTTAATGAGAATGATTACTTTTCTTTTAGTTTTTTTTTGTTGTTGCAGTTTTTGTAGTTATGGCTGTATTTTCTTTTGTCATGACTGAGGGGTCGGCTGATCAAATCAGCTGAGATTTTCAAAGTCATCGTTAGTCTGATAACAGCATAGCAACATGCCATCTGTTTTAAATATAGAGACATAAATAAACTGATCTTTATCAGTTCAATGTTGGCACGTTTGATGAGCAGAGAGGACTTTGAAGTTTGCTCTAAGGTTATATTTTAAAAGCAGAAAGCTTTTAAATAGCATGAAAAAAAATCTAATGAATCCTTGCAGACACTTTGTGCCCATTACAAACTTGGGAAACTGCCTTTGATGAACTGAGACAAATTAGAATAATAATAATAAACAAATGTATTAATAAACCTGAATTTTAAAAGTGACATCTGTATCATGTTAGATATCTGTGTAAGATGACGCTCATGAGGATCATAATTCAGCTTATTGTGGGTGTATTTCTTTCCACACTTGGAATCAGGCTGTATCTGAACCTGCTGATTTATAGTATCATATATATCCCGTGTGTATCTAAGAGCAGAGGGGAGACAAACACAGACACACTGCTGCTGCGTCTGCCAGGAGACCTGCTGTAAAGCGCCCAGCTCAGGACTGCAGAGACTATAAATAGCTCCGCTCAGTGTTTCTCATAGGCACCACCCACCACATTACCCATGTGGCAGCACAGCAGCACAGAGCAAAACAACACAGCAGCACCGCAATCTGTGCAACATTTAGATTAGACCATAGACATAATGCTCACTGATGAACAAAGACATGAAGTGACACCAAGACTCCGACACAAGTAGAGAAACATTGTTCTTAAGGGAGCGCTGTGGCGATCAGGAGCTTGTTTTCAAGGACATGTTTAGCTGTGGAAAGTTACAGCTTTATTTTTTATCTTTGTTTCATCCTGTTTGAGTTCAAAGCTTGGCAGCAATCATTAATCTGAAGTCTAAAGCTCTTTAAACTCATAAGGGAAGCACATTAAAAGCTGCGTCCTGTTAAACATATTTGGACACAAGGAAAACAAAGTATATTGTGCATTTTTTAAATTTGGCTTTACTCCTTAATTGTGTTGAGTATAATTGCTCAGTTTTCATGGCTAAATGTCATGTCAGAGCAATTTATAAAGTTTATGCTGCTAAATAAATAAATACATATATACATATATATATACATATATATTTTATTTAAAAAAAAAAAAAAGCCCTCCCCATAGCCTTCTCAAAAACAACCCATCCAACCTTCTGCTGATCTCACGGACAATAAATACTGTTACCTCTTCTCTCGGGCCAGTCAGAGAGGAGCTCTAATCGGTGCCAGATTGACTCCAGGTGTAATCAATCTCACCTCTTCTGGAGTGAATGAGACTTCAGCAGCATTATTAAGCAAAATACAAAAGTACCTATCATCCCCATCCAAACATATCAAAGATATATAAAATGTCAACATTCCAGTTTTTTTGTAACTATAAATTGTTGAATTCAAAAAATTGTTTGTGGTCATTTTAAGTACTTTTAGTGGAAGAAATCAAGAAGTTTTGAAGTTAAAAAACATGTAGGACATATTATGCTCATTTCCAACTCTTTATTCCCAGTTTGAATGTGTTTTTGTTGAGAAATCAGAAGAAAAAAAATCAATATTACATATTAATTAAAAAAAGAAAAGAAAAGAAAAGAAAAGTAAATGCCAATAAAATTAAAAAATAAAGCAACAACAAAAGGCTACATACATCCCCTCATGTCTCCACCTCCCTGGAACATTAATTCATGCAACTTTAAAGTGTTGTCAATTTATCAGTTATTAAGTTTCAGTTTAGTCAATGTAGTTTTTAGTTTGAGTTTCTCTTTGGATGATCCTTGTCCCAACATAAATTAAAACAGCTGTGAGGGTTTCAGGAAAGGCAGCTAGGAGCATCTTTTAGTTTGTGTTGATTTTGTATCTCTCTGCTGCTCTTATCCTGTATGTGTGCACTAAGATGTTCCTAAATATCTTGTCCTATTTTCTCTTAAATGTGTAATGGTTCACTCACTGGAATTCTTTTCCACGGAAATTGTCAGCACGCTCTCAACCACCTCTTCAAACGCCAACTTATTGGCAACAGGTGAGAGACATTAAATATCAAGGTATAGAAAAAGAATCAATCTTACTCCTGATGGGATTGTTTTTATTTGTGTGATCGCCACATTCAAAATCCTCAATTTTGGTTTAATTTTTTTTTTTCTAATTTGTGAAAGGGAGATTTCATCATTCAATCATTTCTTTAATCTCAGCATAGTTGTTTCAGATTAATCCAATTCATTCAAGTCCTGCAGTGGACTTGGTAGAGTCGGTCGGTGGTCTCTCAACTGGAAGATTGGGGGTTTGATCCCCAGCTTCTGCAGCAACACGTTTGTTGTCTACTTGAGCAAGACACTTAACCTGGAAATGCTTCATTCCCAGCATATCAACGTTTATTCATGGGATTAGTTCCCTATAATTACACATTACATGGCAACCTCTCCTAGATGAATAGATGGGGGTCTAGAAAATAGCTGTACAAGCTCAAATCCTTTAACCATTTTATCGTGTGTGCAATGTACTTTGTGTTGAAATTTACTCAGTCTTTTATCTAACATTTCTTGTGCTAAATTGAATGCCAACAAAACACTCAAAATTGCATGACTCATTGCTTTTACTGAAAATCTACAGAGAGCAAAAAAATCAATTAGGTGCATTAAGATTTCTGCTCTGATGTGGATGTCGATTATAGTCTCTGTAAAAGTTTTTGACTAGGCACAAACAAGCTTGCAGTATTCTTTGCCTTTTAAAAAGTTTAAATGCAATGTGCATTCATTTTCTGGGAACTCGCCAAGCTTTTTTTTTCCTGTGAGCATTTCATCAGCAGGTTAAGAGGATTAATTGAACACAGGCTGAAGCAATTAATCAGTCGATGACTGTTAAGTAAATTCACCTTTTCCAAGACTGAACTATGAGGAGGGAAAATGGCAATACATGACTGTGTTCAGGGTGTATAAATAACCCTTTTCCCGCCCTGACGTGATGATTGATCTGCTTTGTTCAGCATCGTAAAACAGAAAAAACAGTGTCAAGTCTGAGTTTGTTTTAACAAGTTGAAATATTTATTTCAAAAACTGAAAAAATAAAAACAAACCCACCAACATAGTTTTAGTATATCATACAAAGACATATTTCAATGTTGCTATGTGAGTATTTGTTTCTCTTTGACTACAGTGTGAGGCAGTTTGAAGGCTGGCTGAGCTGGTACGAATACAGACACAGACCCCAGAAAGAAAGAGAGACAGAGAGAAAAAACACAAAGAGGAGAGGTTAATAAAGAATATTTGGGCAAAAAAATACATCCAAATATCACTCAAGGTGCTTTCCATTTATCTGCAAAGACACTTGAAATACAGTTAAGAAGCTTGATCCATCCTTTTATGTATTTTCCCAAGTTTTTCTTTCAAAATCAACTTCAGTTTTTCCCAAGCTCAAGAAGGGATAGAATAGTCTAAAATCATTATCAAACACAAAGACCTGCACAGTGCACACAACAGTTCTGCAAATAATACCTGCTGTTTGTTTACACCGGTTTGGAGAAGCACATGGGCTCTGATTGATCAAACACATTTCTCTTTCTTCATGACACACTTATCTGCTGCTCAATAGTTTTAAGGAATTGTAAGCAAATACTATTAGATCAGCATCTGTTAAATAAACCAGTGTCACTACTTTTTATGATACACACAGATGAGGCGGAGCGTCAAAACCAAGTCTGCTAAGTCACACAGAGAGAGAGAGATGGAAAAATCATCATTATTGAGTTAAGTGTTAGACAGCAAAAAAGGAGAAATAAGGTGACAGGGTTGAAAACACAGGCCATGATCAGCCTTCTCACAGAGTCCACTGGCTGCAGGCTGAGAGTCCTTTCATCAGTCTCGGTAAGAAAATTGGTTGAACACCAACCTCTTATAGAAGCAAAGGTTCTTATATTAGTGACAGTTAGCATTAATGTGCACCATTTTTCATCCCTAATTCAATTGAACTGAATTTGTATTTAAAGAGATGAGAAGGGATGCTTTTCAAAGGAAACCAGAGATTACTTCCAACAACAAAAGGCCTTTCGTTTATTTACACAGCTACTTGGTCTTGAGGAAGCATTTGACACTGCAGTCTGTGTACTGCATACTTCAGAGTTCATTATGATCCGACGGAGGATCGAGCAAACAAATATCGGTCCTGCAGGGTTATTTGAAGAGGCAGGATCATGTGGAACACTCGATAAACCTCACACATTTTTACAGATAAAAAGGTTTGTGCAGCGCCAAACTTTCCAATATTAACATTCAGGTTTGACTTAAAAACTTCTAAGGATTTCCTTTTGGTCGTCTCCAGGAGCAAAGTTCTGTTGCATTTTCGTGATGTAACCGAATCCAAGGTCCAAATGCAAAGTTGTGGCTGCTTGTGTGACAGATTTGTTGTGGTGCTGCTTGACCTCACAGCTGAAAAAATATCACAACCGAGGACGTAAAAGCTTATTTTACAAATTGTTATTCCTGCCAGACTTGAGCTGTTGTTGCTATAAGGACTAATACACAAACACCAAAGTGTTGTTCTTTTTTATATATAAAAACACTCTCAACCAATTAAAAAGAAGGAAAAAAAAGGACCAAAAATGACCCCATCATTCTGTTTGGGCAATGGTTCCCTCTCATCAGGTCCTCCCATGATGCACCGCTACCTCTATCGATGTAGCATGAGGTAGTTGTTCGTCTTACAGATCACGAGGAGAAGAATTAATAAACGGTGCCACTTTCCTGTTCTGAAACTGCCCTTTGAAGAGTTTCCATGTAAGTGTCTGTTACAAATTAGCACAATAAAATACCACAAAAAAAAAGAGAAGGGGTTCAGCTTGAGTTAACAGTCACAGTCGGTACAATGGTGAAGAGGTGAAAGGCAGAAAGTCCAGTGAACCAGCCGGTGAAGCGAGTGTGGACTTAACACAGTGATATCTCACAGTGAAGAACGAAGACGAAGAAACTGCACGGACACATGGGGAGCAGCTTTGTACGCTCACAACAAAACACTGCATGCATGCCATCTTTGAAACACAGGGACATGGTTTTTGAGGCTGGGGTAGGGCAGCAACAATCACTGATCCCTCCTCTGTATTCCTGCTTAGAGCAAGGCCCTTGTGCAGTGCATCCTGGGATGTCTTGAGTAGAACTTGTGCATGCAGCGTTTCTGCTGCGACTCCTGGATGGAGTAGAGTTATCCAAAATGGGGAAGAAAATCGCAATAAATACTCAATAGAATAGATCCTTTTTGATTTGATTCTTTTCTTAACACCAACACAGTCCTGTGGGGGGATGGCAGGGGGCTGTGAAGTCTGGGTGTTTTTGTTGTATCATTACATCCATTTGTTCTTCCCTTTCGATGCCCCTCCATTGTCGCTGAGCCCTTGGTGCCAACCTCACTGGAAGCATTGGGACACGGGTGGAGAAGCAGGTTTTAGAAAAGAAGCACCGTTGAATTTGGCTTAGATGAAGAGAAATCAGAGAAGAAGAAAAACGGGAGAAAATGACTGAAGAGTGTGTGTATAAATAGAAGGAAGCAGAGAGAAGAGGAGGCGGTGACAGGGGATGTAGGTCTCAACCTGTGCCTGTGGAGGAAAGAGGAGGCAAACTTACTTCAGTCTGTGTCACTACATGGTCGATGTTTATTGCAAAAAAAGTTTTCCTCTGTCCTCACCCTCTTGTTCCTCCCCCCAGCCCTCTGCGACTCCGGCCAGCTCGTAATGTTTCTTCCTCAGCTCGCCAAGACGCTCTCGCTCCTTCTGCAGTCGAGTTTCCAGCTCCAGGACCAGAACCTTAGACAACATGGACACACACTCCTCATTTCCCACTCGCAAAGCATGGAAAACCTACAATTCTGAACAGATCTTTATTTACACGAGTTACGTACAGGACAGCAAACTGTCTGATGGAAAGAGATTGGGGAAGAGCAAACTACCACACAAAAACATGTTTTCACCTAAAGCTTTGCAGAGTGCCTAGAATTTTAAACGGCAGCGGCTACAGAGGTATTAAAACTGCTAATGCTAGCTTCAGAGCAGAGCAGTGGTAAACTAAATTAGTGTTGGTTACATTGTTTTCTGATTCCCCAGGTTCCAATAAGCCTTTACATAAGTTTTTTTTTTTTTGATTTGGACTTCTAAAAATAAATGTCAAAAAGAAGCACTCTGCGTTCAAACAAAGGGCTGTGTGTACGCAGGTCCAGAGCTTTTCGTGTTTTTCTTTCAGTGTGCAGTGAAGAGTTTGTACACATTTGGAACATGAGTTCTCAAAGAATGAAAAACAATGAACCTTCAGAAGTTAATGTGGAAACTGTATCTGGTTATAAAATGACAAAGCTGCATTCTATTAATCCTGACACAACAGGAAATAACTCACTGCTTAATTAAGTTATTGTCCGATAAGATGGGAAACCGTCATTGAGTATTACTTTGTGTTGTAGATTGCTTTATCTATGCTTACCTGTGCATCCATCTCCTGTCGTTTGATCTGGGTCAGAGTCATACTGGAAAAGTCCATCGTATCTGCAACAGGAACAACAAATACATTTAAAATATCTGCTGTGTTTCCACTGACTCTGTGAACCTGCCGTCAGTCAGATTGGACTCTGCATTTCACCTTTCTCTTCAATCTGAGACTTCCCAGACTTTGTGGAAGCTACGACAGCTGCAGTGGCCTGTGTTACACCACGGGAGGCCCGCTGCAGGTGCTGCAGGTTGGCACTGTCTTTGTCTGCTTTTACCTGGAGAATAAAACACCCTATTAAAATCATTGAAAGTGTATGAAATGTAAAATCCTGCATATTAAATGATGTAATATATGCTCACCTTAGAGGCAGCCACTAGCTGTGCTGTGCTGGCAGCTATTTCATGTGAACACACCATCAACTCCTCAAACTTCCCTTTGCCCTGCACCACCAGATCAGCGGCGTCTCTGAGATGACACAGAGCAGAATAAAGCTGAGAGCTACACAAGTGGAAGCACCGATGGTCTTTAAGCCTTAAACCTTAATCACAGTCTTGTTGATGGTCTTTATTTATTTCCCTCTCAAGGTCACCTCTTTCACTCTTGACGGCTATAAATGCACTCAGGCCGAGCAAAATAGCTTGCAGTACACTTTCCTGCCGTTATTGTTGTGAACATAAGCACTGTATCTGAAAGAGAAGACTGATACTTACACCATGACCGTAGCACCCCATCCCACTGCTTTGGAGGCAGAGATCAGGCCCTCAGTCCAGCGGGAGTTCTTGGCATAAAATTCCTTCATGGAGGCTGCCCCCTAGTGGTGAGAAAAAAGAAGAAAATATTCAAACGTTTGTTTCACGTCACACTTATTGAAGTCTGTCATGACAACAGGTACAATAGAAGAAAAAAAACATTAATCTTTATGGGCAAATAATTCAAAATGTCTGCTGTAGTTTCTAAGAGTCCATAACAACATATATGTTTTTTTTCCTGTCTGGCCAGCAAACCAAATTCCAAATTATAAAGTTTACTCTGATTTAAGACAAAGAAAACAAGCTGGTTATTTAGTGAGAGAACATGGAATTATCCACTAACAGCCTGGACACAGTATGAGCTGGATCTTTACAATACAGTGAAATCTAATACAAAGCCGTTTGATATATTATATAAAAAAATAGAGACTGTATCATACTGTAACGAGTGCTTGATTCATGCTAGGTTTTGGTGGGATATTTTCATAATTGCATTTTAAATCCGAGCACATTACAATAAACTGCATCATAACTCACCCTGCCGCTCTCCACAATGTCCCTTTGCAGATTTTTGGAAGACACAACGAGCTCTTTGATCGCTTGCATCAGCTCTGTGCAGGAGGCCAGAATCCTGCAGGGGGCGACAAAGGACACAAACACTCACATGCTGTGTATCCAATAAACTGCTGCGAAACAACATTGTGATCAGTGTCAAGCCTGAGCCAACTTTGACTAGTGTGTAAAATATCTTTAATCCTGACAAAGATCAAACGTCATAACAGAAAAAAACCCAAGAGTAGTTGGAAATACACTTGTTTTGTTGCTGACTTAAATTGCAATGTAGCATTTGAAGTTCAGTGCCTGTTTTAATTTATTTTCTATTACAGAAGTGATGCAGACAGCTTTTTTATATCATCATTGATAAATGATTCACTGGGCGAGATGAGAGACAGAGGCGTTTCATTAGCTTGATTTGTGCACATAGGGAAATATTATCCAGATGAATAAAACATCTTATTTCACTGATTGAAGTTTGAAAATGACAAAAATACAAACTGGAATATGAGATGCAATGCAAACTTAAAATAATATCAGACAAAGCCGATTCAAATAACAAACCTACAGCTCATGTTCCTGCAGCCTTGGATGGTTTAGTAAAGATTTCTGTGCAGCCAACAAATAACCGACGATTACAGTTCGAGCAGAAACACAAGCTTTGAATAACTAATGAAATCTGCAGATGTATGAACTTTCTATGGAGTATGGAGAATCTGAACACAGCTTTTCATTGATGCAGACAGACAAACTATGTGCAACTCTGGCCTCAGACTTCTCACTTTGAGGCAGGCTTTGTGCCTGAGCTGATAGATATTCTTTGCACTCAGCCCTCAGTGTGTGACCGTCTGCTTTTGCCCTGAAATGTCATGTGAAACAATAACAAAGCTGGAGGCTCAGCCTGCTGTATTTCTCCTGAACAGACAAATCAGTTCCTTAATCTTTTATATTTCTTTCACTTCTCTTTGATCTTCTCTGTTTTAAGTTTTATTTCTGAGGCGATTTTGCCTTTCTTGGATAGGACAGCTCAGAGGGACAGGAAACGATGGGAGGAGAGAGAGTGAGGGACGACATCATGCAGCAAAGGGGCAGAAGCCCAACTTGAACCCGTGGCCGCTGACTGCAGCCTCTGTTCAGGGCGTCATAACTGCTCGGCTTGTTAATCTTAACACAACTTCCTGCAGTGAAATCATAATAAAGCCATAGACAGAGGTTTGTTGGTGAGTCCACTGTCTTTCTGCTTTGGGAGATTTGATATTAGTTGTCAGTCGATCTTTTAATCTTTTCATACTTTGATGAAAGATTTTTTTGAAGTTTTCAAGTACTATGAGTTTTTCATTTGAAGGACTTGTTTACTCAGGAGACAGCCCATCATATATAAAAGATGTCATGGGAAAGTTATCACAGTCTGTTTCTCTGCAGCTCCCAAACCCATCCTCCCCTTATCAGAGTTTTACCTCTCATTGACCTCCATCTTGACTCCTGTATCAACTGCTCGAGACTTGTTGAGCATTTCCTGTCGGGATCAACAAAGGAGACAAAAAAAAAAAAAGTAGCTTTGAAGTTAAGACAGCTGTGAAGTGAAACAGGGGGCAAAGTCTTCACAGCATTCAGAGGGCTCCTACATACACAAATATAAGCTAACTCCTTTTTAATCATTCTATTTGGTGGCACACACACACACACACACACACACACACACACCTCAATCCTGGAAGCTGCCGATTCCACAGCAGCAGAGGTGGCAGCCATTTCCTGCTCCACGAGATCTCCCAGCTCCCCCTGCTGTAGCTCCAAACCCCGGGGACGCAGTTTCTGGACAAAGATACAAAAAGAGACACTGATGTCAGAAAGACAGCCAAGCGCACATTCAAACAATCTAATTTAATACGGTTCATCCTGTCACAACCCCTATGCTGTTATTTTCTACTTTTGTATGTGCCGAATCAGAGTGAAGACGTAATAAATAAGAACACATTTGAGTTGTGAGGCACTTTTCATTGAAATCACATCTCTAAGTGCTACATAAGTAAGACACCTCTGCAGTGGTCAGGATGGCCTCCAGCGCTGCCTTCAGCTTGCAGTTGTCTGCTCCCGCGATGCTGTCCTGCTGCTTCATGTGGCTGAGCAGGTCCAGAGCTTCAGCTCCGCATGCCTTCACGCTCAATGACAGGGCTGAGGAAGACGAGGAGGATATATGCGTTATCGCCATTTCATTTCACAAACAAGCACTTCAAGAAAAAAACAAAACACCTCAATCTGATATGTTTAAGTAAGTGTTACAGTTAACACGTCTAATGCTGGGATATTATTAACACTTGATTTTCTAATTAAATACAACATGTCGCCTTCTGTAAACACTAATAGTGTGTGCTAGTTTCTGCAGCTGCAGTTATAATCACACTGACATCCCCTGAGGTATCAACACCTCCTAACAGGCTCTCTGATGGAGAGGGAAACCAAAACTACCTCCACATGCTTTCAGATGTTGGATTTGAATGTTCTCGTGAAGGACTGAGAAACGCATGATGAATGCGCCTGAATCGATTTTCAGAGCTGCAGCTACACGAGAGGCTTCAATCTGACCCCTGTACATGAGTTCATTTTGTCTCAGTAAGGACAATGTATTTGTATTGAAGCATGTTCAGACTTCCACAGACTCATCCAAGCATGATCTAAAAGCCCACCTTCGTGTACACGTTTCATTAAAGGAGTTATGACCTGCTAACAGACATGTCAGCACAGCGACACACTGGCCCACAGATTAATGTGAGGAAAAGAGCGGAGAGTTCATTTCATTTCTCATCTTTCGCTCTCTCTCTCTTTCACACACATGCACACTCACCATCAGCTTGCTCCACAGGCACCATGTGAGAGGTGGCACTACCCTGAACGATGGTGTCGCCCACCAGGTGGCCACACTGGGTCACCACTCGCACCAGCTCAGAAACAGCTAGAAGAACAAATGATTCCACATCTTTAGTAGTGTACCGTCATCGTGTGTGCAGATCATTGATCATCTAGACATCACAATAATGCAGCTGTTTAAAAGCAACATCTGCATCAATATTAATGTGCACTCAAGTTTGTTTTTATTGGGATTATTTTAATGTGAATATTTGAGAAAGGATAACAGCTCGTAGAGGTGGAAGAAAAAAAATCGATACAGCATAGTAATGTGATATTTTGTGTTATATCGTCTCATTGTGGACAAGTATCAATATTTGAAAAAATTATATATTTTAAATCTACTTTTTTAAATTTACAACTGCTAAAATGATGAATGAAATTCAATAACACTTGAAAAATGTTAACTCATGCATTAGTTACTGCATTACTTGGTGTCATAATAATACACAGTATGACCCTCACAGCGCTTAACTGAGGGCTCCCACCTGTGTTGTCTGCTACAAAGGAATCTCTGGCAGAGTGCAGCCGCTCCATACAATCAATGGAGGCCTGACATCTGGAGGCAAGGTAGTCTGTGGAGATGAAAAAAAGACTTTGAGACTAGAGATATGACACAAACATGCACACAGATTTTACTGCACACAGTGTGCTAATAAACACCCCACGACTGAATATTGATAATGACAGCTCAGTGCTGTGATGTAGAGTATGAGCACTAGCTTTTGACCTGCAGAGCTGGTGCAGCTGATGTGTGCCGGGTCGTCTATTTGAACCAGAGAATCCTGGATGAGCTTCTCCGCCTCCTCCACGGCTCCCTGCAGACTGGACCAGCGAGCTGCAACCAGCTGGCTCTCCAGCGCCTGCTCCCTGCTCTCCTGAGGACGCACACAGATATGCTTTTACATCAAACACCAACCTTTTTGAGAAATGGCCAGAGGGTAACAATGTCGGCTTGCAACAGATAAGAAATACGCTTGATTTATCAAACCTAATAGAGAAAGCTAATTAAGAAATCCTAATTGAGAAATGACTGATCTTCACCTTTTCATTGAGCTGATTCTGCAGGGCTTCGGCCGTCTTCACGCCGTTCTCCCTCTCAGACGCCAGAGAGCTTTGGACTTGCTGTAGCGCCTCCCCTTGGACAGCCAGCTCCGCCTCCACCTTTGTCAAGGACTGCACAAGCTCCGCCTTCTCCAACTCCAGGGTGGCCAGCTGGGTGCTGAGGACCTCATTCGACTGCAGGGAGGAAATGATGATTTCAGCGCATAACAATAGAAAGGAAAGAAGAACCCGACAGCCCATATTTATCTCAGCTACATGTGCCACTATAACTTCATTTATTCACCAGCTAAATAGCATTTCATTTGAGTTTCAATTTATGACAGTAGCAGTTCTCTGTCCCCAGCTGACTGTGCTTTACGGATTACAACAAGCACGATCACCCTCCAGAGAGAGAAGTGGTGATGCACGTACAGTGAATGCACAGTTATGTTCCAGTTTAATGACCTTCTTGTCTTCATTATAATGTATCTTTATCTATCTATCTCTACAGCCTGAAGATAAGTCTAAAAATCATATCGGATATTCCTGTATATCATATGGGATATATTTTTCCTCCCTAATATCAAAATAATATTTTTTGATGTCTCTGGGCCCCCGTTCATAAGCTACAGAAGCTTCTGGGGTTACCCTTTTTTACATGATCATTGACTACCATATGTGTATGGAATTTGTATTTTGTATTTTAAAAATGATTTGTAAAATAAAATGAACCCTTGAAAATCTGTATCGGCCCCAAAAATCCAAAAATCAGTCTGGCCCTCGTCATTAAATCATGTGGCATGAAATTACCTGCTCTGACCTCACAGTAATAATCTAAAAAACAACAGTGATTACAACAATGTTGCAGCCATATAAGTTTGTGAAGAGGCATATAATCTCCAGAGAGGTGAAGTTTTAAAGCCACTAAATACCGTTGTGGCTGCCATGCAACGATTATGATTTCTGAGTGAATAGTTACATCAGACACTCTGCGCTGAAAGACAGTGAAATAATTATCATCGCCTGAATAAAACAATGTGCATTAAAGTGTCATGCAGGTAAGTAAAGAGACTTACAGTCTGAGCACCGGCAGATCCGAAAGAAGACGAAAAGCATTGAAAGACGAAGAAGAAACAGAAATGATAAGAACAAGGACTCAAACTGTGCGGCAGCAGCTGCTGTAGTGAGATCTGGACATTTCAGGCATGTGACAGAAAGGATTAAATGTGTGTTTAAAAAAAAAAAAGAAGAAGAAGAAGAGAGATGAGGTAGGATGAAGAGAGGGGGACAGAAAGTGACGGAGGTAATGAGTAGCTGATGCGTGAGTAGGATGTGAGGAGCAGGAGGCAGAGACGGAGGAGATGAGGAGGTAGTCACGAACAATCAGAGGGGTTGTGAAGGTTAACAGTGTGAACTTATGGCTTACAGAAGTCATTTCTCAGTCACTCCTTTTGTTTCAGACTAACATATGAGTGCACTGAAGCAAAAGGAAACCGTGCGGCTGGATTTACACAACCAGATTTTAATAGCTTCTTTTTTTTTTTTTATAAACAGATGCAGTAAGCCACTTGCTACAAACACGACGGTCACATGCAGAGAGAGGAGGAAGAGGAAGAGCTGAGGCTGAAAAAGACTTTGCTCCGGTCTAAACAACTTCCCCCAACACGGAACACATAAATTCACTGATGAGAAAGAAAGGCATTAGCATATGAATGACGTCGATGGTTTAGTGTGTTTGAAGGTCTGCTGTAGGAGGATGAAACAGTGACGGGGAGGAACCATGACATGAACAAGGAAGGAGTGACAGCAAAAATAAAACACACAAACTCAGTTTAGACTTTAGGATCAAGCACCTGTTGGAGTATTTACAGCTAAATGCTAAACCAAGACTGATTTTTTAAAGATTAGTCAAGGTGACAATTTCTTATCATTGTTTTTACTTTCATAACAGCCCTCATCGCGTATTTCTAATAAATTAAAGACTGCTAAAACAATCACTTTTCAATGAGGTCTAGTTAGCAGATTAATTCTCATCTATAAGTCTAAGGAAGCTGAGAGGAGAGGAACCTGCTGGGATGAGACTGCGGTGGTCTTCAAGGAGTCCAGCTCCACCCTGCTGGACACCAGCTCCCTCTGGAGCTCCTGAAGCTGATCCAGCTGCTCCCTCTCCTGCAAGGAAAGCCGTAATCACACTTCAGACATCAGCTCCCGAGTCAGACTCAATAATAGGGCCTTGCTGTACGTGATCTGCAGAGATAACACGCTCGCCTGTCTGTCCGCAGCCTCCTGAGCAGCCTTCAACTTCTCCTGCATCTCTTTCCTCACTGCCTCCACTTCATCCTGAGCCGCCTGCGCCACCGTCACCTGTCGTGTCACCTCGGCGTTCTAAACACAGACGCACATAAAAAAACACAGAGGGTCATTGTACAAAGAGGAAGAAACAAAAACAGACAGAAAATGGCAGGTTAGGTCAGTGGCGATTCCAGAGTCTGTTGGGACCCGGGGCAAAACTTTACCCGGGCCCTCCAGCCAGGGTGAACCATCTTTATGTTAATGACAACAGTTATCATTATCTGCATTTCTTTTGTGACTTTCACAAGCGCAATGAGAGGGCTTGCTGTCAGATGGGGCCCTTTAAGGGAGGTTTCCAACTGTCAATGTAAAATTTGCATAGTCTTAGCTACTGCTGTGTTTTAAAGTGTGCCAGCCCTCGGGCCTCTTACCGGCCTGGGTCCCCAACAGTTACCTGTTAAAAAGCAACGCCTCTGATTCTAATTTATACTGAAAGATTCAGTGCTTTCAATGAGAGGACAAGGACAGAGAGAAGGGGTTTTTTGGGGGCTTATATACATGATTTGTCTTTCTCACCTTCCTTAACAGGTCGGCATGACTCTGAACCAGCTCGCTGTATTTCTCCTTCAGTTTAGTGTAGCGCTGCTCGTTGGCCTGAGCTTTTTCTGGTAAGAAACACAAGCAAACAAACAACAGCTCATTTTTCATGCTGCCATCAAGTTCAAGGTAAGTTCACCTTTTTCTTTTTTTTTACATTTTTATCACATTTTCATGCAACTCTTTCATTATTTTATGACAGCAACAGTATCAAATATCTTTGCCACAACATTCATACATCTAAAGAACTAAGAAGTAAAGAAGTCCTGAAGCCAACTCAAAGTAAGGAGATGAAGAGGCAAAACGATAAAAGGAGAGATGTTTACTGTGCTGAGTGTGCACATTAATCGTGCTTTCTGTTCTGTAGCTGATTACAGCATCTTTTATGCTACACACTGTTTTACAACGAAAATTGTCAGACTATACAAAAATAAATACAACCAAAAAAAATGTATATGAAAAAAGATTTGAATGATTAAAGATGAGTATCTTTGAATCATATTGTACATCAAATGGAAGACATAAAAGTAGCAGCTGTTTGTTAAGCCTGGTCTCACTCTCTATCTCCGTCAGGCTCCGCTGCTCCTTCTCCGTGTCCTCTCGGACCCTCCGCAGGTCGTCCAGCTCCGCCTTCAAGAACTCGCTCTCTCCTGCAGCCTGCAGCCTCAGGTGGCTCTGCTCTGCGAGCTCTGCCTCCAGCTCGCTGACACGCCCCCGCAGCGCCTGGCATAAACGACCACTCTGGAGAGAGGGAGAGCGTGGGGGAATGGGAAAATACATTTGAGGGGCGTAAATGACGTTTCTGGATATTCTAACCTTCACAAGAAATGGCTTTTTTTAAAGCTCTCAATGAAGCAGCAGTCTCCTCTTTACCTCCAGTCTGAAAGACTCCAGCTCGTCTTTGAGAGCCTGGATTTCCCTCGTTAGCTGTTCAATCAGACGGTCTCTGATGGTCACAAACAAAATGTCAGTCAAAATTAAATCTGTTAAAAAGCTACATTTCACTATTGACTGAAACAGAAAAACAATCAAACAATCAAACCAAAGAGCCCAAAGATCAGTTTTGTCCTCTGTGGACTTCTGTCTCGATGTACCCTTTCATTTCTTGGCTGTAAAATTAGCAATAGGAATGATCTACTCGCTGATTGATAAACTATAGTAAGCTATTCTTTGACATTTTCGGGCCTTACTTGTCGTCCTTTCGCATGCCGTTCTGACTGTTGAAGTTGAAGGGGTCTATAGCTGCTGAGGTGCCAAACAGGTCGTCAAACTTAGTCTCCACTGGAGCCTGAACGAGGAAAATCCAAAAAAAGACAAGTTAGACTTAACGACACTTATGAGTTAGAGCTATCTAACCAGAAATAGTTATTTATGAGTCCTGGTCATTCCTGACTGATTAAGATTACAAGGTAAATATTGGATCCCTATCACACTGTCCAGGTGTGTTACGGCTGGATTGTGTCTAAACTGCCATTAATCACCTCATTATAATCCAGCTTTACAAATATAATAACTTCAGCTTAACTAGACAGCGATGTAAATAATATATATATATATATATGTACAGCATTGTAAACCACTTCTTTGATCATTTTAACAGGAATCTAATAGAAATGTATTTAAAGGGAGTCTGTTCATGTCTTCACTGCTGGCAGCTTTTAGTTCCTCTTATGTCATCTATGAATCTCTTTGCAGCTGTTTCCTCCCATCTCCTCGCACAAACACAACATCACTCTTCGTTTGGCAGCTTAATACAACATCAACAACAACAAACGTTTGCCAGTGAAACACAAACACACACACGACAAGTAGAGCTGCCTTGAAGAAGTAACCACTCAGGGATTCTTGTGTAGTTTTAGTTTTTTTTATATACCGGCAGAACAGGGAGGTCTGTGTCCACCAGGTCGTCCGTCTCTACCACGTGCTCTGACTCCGGGGAAGACGACTCGGCGGGGATCACGACCACGGGGCTGATGTGCTCCGACAGAGCTGACGCACGCAGGAAGTTAGGAGGGTTCTGCAAGAATCACAAGATAGAATTTCAGTCACTTTTATCACAGTAAATGATTCTTTCTGAGCGTCCGTCAGGCTTCGGCACAGTTTAAGGAAAGATGTCCATAATGCGGTGTGTCCCCAAAGTATCCTGAAATATATTCACCTCTCCAGCACTCCTAAGTAAGATTCACTGAAGAAATATGCGTATTCAAACTGTTCCCACCTAACAAAGAGCAGAGGAGTGCAGCCATGGGGAGGTGCAGTGTATGTTTTTGTTGCTTAATGTTAGAAATGGAAGTCCGTTAAATGCATCTGAGCAAATGAAGAAGATGAGTAGCTTAAGTCAGCCTGTAGCTTCCGCTTCACTTTGATCCATTCAGGTGGTTTAGAAACATCTGTGAACATCTGTCTTTCATAATATATCATGTAGGATATGTATCAAACTTAATTCACATTAACATGGTTGCAGTTATAGTTAAAAGCTTTTTTATCTTGTATTTTTATTTCTTGGCTTCGTTTTTACAAAAAGTTGTGCTCTGATGTCGTCTTGAGACAATGATAAACAAAGATGCAGATATGGCTGTTTAGAATGCAGAAAAAAGGGAAAGATGAACGTGGATTATATGGCTATGGTTGTGATTGTTTTTAAGCTTAAATCATGCCTAATACTGAAGCAGCTGCAGGCAGATGTATTACACTGATCAGTCTATTGTCATCCTTAGCTATTACTGCTAATACTACACATATGTTTACCATTATTACTGACATTGTGACTATGAATCTTTCTTACTGATAGGTGTTGTTGCTGTGTTTGTCTCAGTCTTTCTTCCTGTATCTCCCACTGTACAAAGGCCTAAACAAAGTTTTGGCTGTTCAACATGAATCTGGTTTTGCTCGAGGTTTCTGCCTCTTAAAGGCATTTTTTTTTATTCTGTAACTTTGCTCACTGTCGCATTGTGCTGGGCTTCATGATGGATCAATATTGAGAAAAGAAAGCGTAAACTCTTTTAGCTGCTCTTCTTCTGAAGTGTCTTGAGATAACGTGTTATTAATGGGCACTCGTTAGTTAAATGAAGGATTATATAGAAACAAGACATTATAAAACATACGATGATTAAACTCTGTGATTGATGAAAGGGAATGATCAAGGATTAAGGAACCCATTGAACCCCATTAATGAACTGGAAAGAACTGTTAAAACAACGTCAGAGCTTTGGCGTGGTTGAGCTGTGACAAATGAAAGTAAAGTCGGTCCTCGCCTCAGGCAGCTGTGGGATCTGGATGAGCCTCTTGAAGTACTGCAGGTTACTGGAGCGGTAGAAGAGACTCTTTAACCTGAAACAACAAGAAAAGAGGAGAGGACCGACAATCAGAGAAGAATTGAAAAGGTAAGACTTATTCAAAATATTTCTCAGAGCCTTAATCGTGTGAACGGCCTGAGTGTGCAACGTGCATCGTACTTTTTGAACTGTTCCTGGAAGCGATCTCTGTGACCCTGGAGAGTGTCGGCTGGAAGGCCTGCGAGCACAAACAAATCACAAACACGTCAGCACTGGGACACTAAAACCATTCAGGTAATCTCTCTTTAGATGATGATCGACTGCAAACTTGGAGGACGGGGTTTTGTGCATGAATACATCAAAGGCTCCTCGTCAGAAACAGAGAAAAGCTGGTGTCGGGTCGGACAAATGCTTTAACTCTGAGAGGTGCATGTCATCTTTGAATCTTTGAGGTGAAGCAACACCCTTTATTCGTATTCACAGACTATTTCTATAAGGTAAGATAAGTTAAAACTTTATTCATCGTGAAGGTAATTCTAGCCTGATTAAATTTTTTTTTAAAAAGTGTGTGTGTTATCATTAATGGTATTACAAGTATTAAGTGGAGTAAATTAAGAGTAAATACCATTATACACCTATCCCTAAGAGGTTTAATAGTGCTCATACTCACAGATGTGATTTTCAGTTGTTTGAATAAAGAACTTAACTGGCTGATCTAAATTTATGAGTGGTCCGGACCGTGTCCAAACAGTTTGACCATAAAGAGATGCGTGTGTCACTCACAGGAATGCAGCTTGAACAGCAGCTTGACGGTGTAGTCGTACAGGTGGCTGCTGTCCAGGATGACTTGGATGAGAGGGGCCAAACGACACTGACCCGCCGCCGTCACCGACACAGACCGAGACATGTCGAGGGAGCTGAATACTTAAGAGGAGAGAGAGCGAGAGAGAGAGAGAGAGAGAGGGAGAGAGGGAGAAAGAGAGAGAGGGAAAGAGAGACACAAACAGCAGATCAATAGATTTCATCACGAGATCAATATCAGTTGTCATGGGAAAAACACAACGCAGGTATGAACACAGCAAGGCAGGCAGGAACAATCGAGAATCTTTCACCATCAATCAAGTTGTGCTCTTGCTTTACTTTGCTGCCTCTTTTGGTAAAACTAACTTGTTAAACAGTGGAAAGCCACACATAGCTCACGAGCTGTTTCAAATGTTTCAAGTTGAGGTAACTTCTCTGAACACTAACAGGATTGTACGACTCCCACTCTGCCTCCCTCATGACGCCCTTCTTTCATTCCCCCGCCGCCCTGTTCACACCCACCCTAAAAGACCAGGCCAAGAGAGCCTCTGTGCACTGCAAGGGCGTGGTTTCCTGCACAGCTAGAAAACCCCCACAAACACACCTATACACTCACACATTCAGACAGCTCAGACCTCTTTAACTCCTCGATGATGTGATGCAGCGGACCAAACGAGGAAGCTGACAGGCTCTTAGAGATTTGGGTGTGTGAGCAAAGACAGACTCAAACGTTTGTGGATGTGAAAGCAAGCAGAGGTCCCTTTTTGTTCCTTTGAATGTAGAATATAGCCTTGGAGGAGATAACGTGCCCCTCAGACAGTAGAATAAATGGAAACGCACATAAAGAAACACGCTGTAATTTCCTCCTCATTATTGAAAGGGAGTGTGTCGTTTTTCCATCATTTCTTCTGAGCTCCTGGTCACATCCCAGACACCTTTTTATTTATTTTTTTTAGCCCTGTGCATGCTTTTAAAACAAGACGTTCACCCGGCATGACTCATCAACTCAGCAGCTGGGCTACAGCCTACCGTGTGTAACCACTAATAGGGTTTTAGCAGACTGAATCAGACAAGGTTGAGCCCTGATGAAACTGCAGATATCATCTACTGCATCTATTTCTGTGCACCATTATGAGAAGGACGCCTATCAGTCACACAGCGTCACCCAGTCTGTCTGTCAAAGCGTGAAATTGTGTGTCATCAGTCTTTGTGTCATCGTGCTCGGATAAGCACAGCTGGAAGCACCAGAGCAGACAGTCTGACCAGAAGAACTCACCACCAAGGAAGAGGTTGAGCTCGCACTCCAGGTAGTCGAACATCTCCACTGTCAGCTGGAAGCTAAAGGAGGGAAACGACGAAGGAGAGAGAAACATTTTATACAAGCAGTCAGCACACAGGTCTGTTTTTATATGATCACAGTGGGAACTTATCATCAAAGAGTGCACGTTAACACCTCTTACTGATCTAAAATGACCGCAATGGTTCAGTTCTTAAATTGGCTGCGAACGCTGGTGCGTTACGAATTATTTTTTCAGGTTTATTTGAATTTCACTCTGAAACGGCGACATACCGCAAAACAAGTACAATAACAAAAAGGAGTCGCACTCACAAGTTGTTTACATCGTTCTCTCCTGCCTCGTCTAGCTGTCTGTTTGACATCTGAAGGTTGCCAGGGAAACGTGGATTCTGAAAGAGAAGAAAATAGAAGAACGCTTGAAGCGGTCCTGACGTCCATGGATGGAAAACAATCACATGACCATTCAGAGGAAGATTTGACTTTATCACCACGAGAAGGCAGATAACACTCATCTTCATCCCATAAGAACATAGTTCTCCTGTTTTATCATTCACATTTACTCATAAACTTTGTTTATATACATATTTGAGCCACTGCTACGCTTCTTGTGTGATTTTATTTTTACACTACTTGATACTTTAGGTTATAACTTTGAAGCACACTTTATATCACAGAATTCTGCACAAACAGGATCCTATGGACATGAACTAACGGAGAGATGTTTGAGTGAGGGGACACTCCTGAGGTGTGTGTGTGTGTGTGTGTGTGTGTGGGAGGGTATCTTGCTCAAAGACACCTCAGCAGTGCTCAGGAAGTAAATTGGCAGCTCTCCAACTACCAGCCCAATTTCAAGATTTTCTTTGCACTGGGACTGGGACTGGGACTTCAGTCTGTAGAGACTGAAGTCCCTACAGACTGAGCTACTGCCTCCCAACTTTTCCTCCAGCACGTAGTGTGCTGTGTTTTTTTTTTTTTTTTTTAACAACCCAGTTATGAGTGGTGAGAATGAATCAAAGCAGGACAAAAATGCATGTCATAGACCAGTGTTGATTCCAGCGACTCAGAGAGCAAACTTTGAACACTTCCTCCCACCGCTGCTGCTGGTGGATAGATAATCTTCTTGAGACGAATGCTTCAGGACTTTAACTGCTCCTGTGTGTTCTGTGATTTTTTTCACACCAGTTAAAGCCAAACCAAGCAAAGCATGGCTCGGAATCAAACAGGCTGTCGATTGGCTGCAGTAGCACAAAACTCTAAACCAAAAAAAAAAAAAAAACTGTTGTAGTTTTTCCACCATCTGGAAGGTGAAGATGCCAGAAAAAGGGGATTTTTTTTTCTAATTAGAAAGTAATTCTAAGATAAAGTAAAGGAACACTTAACACAAAATAATCATAATCAGGAAACAAGTTAATACAAGAAGACCGTCTAAAAGAATGGATTGATAATTAATTGACCTTTATCCTGATGTGTTCAAAGAGTTTGTTTTTACTTTTTGGTTTTGCTTGTGTGCATCCAAAAACTCAACCCGAATGCTGGTGTATGAGCGAGTCTATGTATTAGTAATAACTAAGAATAGAAAGGTGAAATAAAAAGCTGATTTAATTTCCTCGTTACCTCTTGGTAAACTGCCCGTAATCCTCAGTAACAACAACTAACCACATCTTCCTGTGAAAGCATAAACACCGCCTCTCTAGCCCTGCACTCCTCTGCTCAGCCTTCTCATAAAAAGGGCTACATTACAGATTCTTGAGAGGCCATTAGTATACACATCAGAACTTTCTATTCCCTCCCGCAGAGACACACTTGCACTAAAATGAGAGACTGAGACAAAGTTAATGAGTGATGAGGGAGTCTGCTGCTGGGTTTTATAGGCCAGGCCAACTCACTTTGATGTGAAACTCCATTTTGGTGATGATCAGTTTGAGGTAGATGCTGCACAGCTTCCCATAGCCTTCACTCAGGTGACCCTGAAGGGGAAGAAAAAGAGGAGGGTGGGTGAGAGAGGTGTGATCATTGACAAAAAAAAAAAATCTCTATCTTGGTGGATGTGTAGATTTAAGAACACACAACAACACACGTGTCACTTTGGCTGAAGCATAAAATAAACATGAGAAGAGGCCATTTTTATTTCAGCAGCAAATATATACTCTTCTACTCCTGCCAGGCACCTAAATCTTTACTAAAATAATAGGTTTATTTCCGTTCACTCAGTGTGTCCCTTTTCCAAATGTGTGGACAAAGTTGAATTGAGCAGTACTTTGTCCAATTGCTTCTCACTTCCTGTTTCGAGTATGGGAGGGGGATGTGGATGGAGATGACACAACAGGAAACAGAGGCAGCAGCCCTGTTCAGAGGAACCTAACTTCCCGTATCCTACTTCCCAGTGTCATCAGCAAAAAACAGATTGATAAAAAAACAAGGGTCAAGGAATGAAGAGTAGAGCAGGCTATCCACCCAAACTTATGTTGCCTAATACATAACTAAAGAGTGACTGCTCAGATGCTGTTGATCATTGCAGTGTTTTAAATGCAAGTTTACACAATAAACATGATGAATTTCCTCACAGGCGGGTCTGCAGCAATACTGTGAACACTTAGTTCTTGCCTAAATATTATTACAAAAGAGACTCACGAACAGGTGAGATTCCCCAACGTTAAACTTATGTAATATTACTTTGTAAGCCACAACAGCACGTCGTTGGCAGGCATTGTGTTGGGATTTGTGATAGTCACACTTGGCAACTTTTAACATGGCTTTGTCCATTAGAGGCTGCAACGCCTGTCACTCCGACAACAGCAGCATATCTATAAATGATCGAAGGAGGACAGCTGGTGTTTGTGCTTTTTATTGTAATAAACAAAATTCAAGCTCCCCTCTGATTATCCAGAGGAAAAAAAAAAAATCACGTTAAATGTACAATATAATAAATAGATGTATAAATGATAATATAATGCAGATAAAGAAAAAGTATTTTAATTATCTAATTATTGAAAATAAAAATAAACCCACCAGAGATCTCTGTGTTAAGGTTGTAGGGGTTTAAACTTGTGACTGCATGCTGTTACATGACCACAGTCAAATGATAATTGGAGTACTTACCCACATCCTGCTCATATCAGTTAAATCCGCTTTATTCCTCATGGAGTCTTTTATCACCTGCAGGGACAGCAGCAGGAACAGAGAGAAGGGAGACCAGGCGGATGAGATGAGTTCATATAACAGGACTCAATAGTTTAAGTGACTAAATGTAGATCAAGTGCAAAGTTAAAGAATGAATCACTAGCAAGAGTATATACAAGGTGATCAAACGTTTTTTAAGTAGTGTCCATGTAACAAATAAAAAGTCAGATACAGTATAGTGATGATATGTGAGAGGCAAAGGTGGAAGTATTTAATTTTTGCATACGTTTGGATGTCCGTCTCGCAGCAGCTTGTGGAAGACGTGGCAGAACTTCCAGCAGAGCACGGCATTACTGGAGAGAGGAAGCCGATTGACAGCTGCCCAGAAGGTGTGGGCGCCTTTCTCATGATGGGTGCCCAAGATGCAGGGTGAAAGGAGAGTCAAGGATAATAGCAATTACATATACTCAATGACATCTTTTGTTTGGTATCGGTCTAGCTCAGTGCTTTCTAGCTTAAAGTAGGTCACCAGGAACTTTATAAGGCAAAGAGACTTGAGCTTGGACAGTGTTTTTCTAGCACTTTTGCACAGGTCACACCTACCCATTCACACTCTGATGGCAAAGGCTGGTATGTAAAGTGTCCATTAGTATGAACTAATCACATTAATGCACATTATAGTTCCCCCAAAGCAGCAGGAGCAACTTGGGGTTATGTGTCATGCCAAAAGACACAGTGGACATGTGGCTACAAATAGTATCCGCTTAAGAGACGGTCGAAAGTACTTTTACTGCACCTTTTTTTTTGTTGTTGTTGTGACTAACGGTTATGCTAGTTGTGATGCAAAAGGACAATTATTACTGAAGTTTATATTGAACCTTTAACTATGTTGATTGGTTAGACAAGGCTTTAAGTTACTTGCAATGAAGAATTGTCTGCCCTCTTAACCCTTCCTCAATGGCACTTTGAAATTCAAAAATTCAACCTCAGAGTGTTATTGGGGGACATAACTGAATTGTATTACTTTTAAAAAAAAATATTTTTTTAAATTTCATTTAGAAAAATAAACATTGATGAAGTTACCATATTTGGTTTAAATGCCACAGTAGCAGGATCAGTGACGTAGGGTGATCTCTTCTGATTGGCTGAGTGATGATCACAGGCTTCTCGACCTTACTGAGGTGCATAAGGGTGGCCATATGTAATGTTTGTGGAAATAACCAAAAATAGTCACTTGTCCGATAAAGGGTTAAGTCAAACAACACTGTTTTCATAGAGGGTTGTATTTATAGAGGCCAATTTGCAACGGTTTACATTCAAAATAAATACAGCATTTCAAAAATCAACCAACAGTCTATCTTGATGAGTGTAAACCCTGCTGACTCTAAACAACCTTCTACACAGTCTGCTTTTTATTAGATGACTAAATTAGCACTGCAGCGGGGCCACATGAACATGATGAGGTTACACTAAGTTTGTTGTTTTTCATCTTGCACTAAAGTAACCCTCCAGCCACGGGGGAACAGCGTCTCTTAAACATACACACGATGAGGAGGATAAACACACTGCCCACACACACACACACACACACACACACACACACACACACACACACACACACACACACACACACACACACACACACACACACACACACACACACACACACACACACACACACACACACACACACACACACACACACACACACTCTATGAGGATATTCCTGGCATGCTTCTCTTTGACAGCGACCTCCTGTGTGTTGATGGCCTTATTGATGCTGACAGCCTGTGAAAAGGAGGATAGGAATTGAGGAAGGGGAAAAAGAGGAGAGGAAGAGAGAACACCGATCATTCCACAGTCTTCTTCACACCTCATGCTAAAAAAAAGAAAGATAGTCTTCGAGTGTCAAGAGTTTAATTTTAAAATGTGGCACCCTTCCACCTATTAGAACGTTGCCTTTTCCTTCTCTAACCACCTGAGGAATGAGAAACAGAGACGTCTCTGGTAAAGGTTGTCTGACCCACTTTCTGCTGACTTCATATTTAAAGCAGGATCCGAGAGGCTGAAAAATCCTCTCTGCTCTTCAGGAGCTCTACAGAACTAAACACCTGTCTCATCAAGTGGTACATATACTATACTATCTTTTGGTATTGAGTTTGGAGAACCAATCATTAGAAAACACAGTTAACAATAGGACTGCAGGCAGACTTAATGAGATAGCACCTACCATTGCTCATGTGTGCATGATCAGGAAAGTATGTGTCTGTGCTGTGAAATCTACTGAGAGGAATGTTGGCCACTCTGAGCTGAACCTTTTCCAACATCAGCTCAAATGTATCTATCATCAAACCAGCATTAAGGAAACACTAGATATAAGCATCACGACTTGTAAGTTATCCACGCATATTTGGACTGCAACAGTTAAGGATTCAGACGATCACAAAGCTGCTGTGTGTCTCAAATAAAAAGCCACAAAAATAACAACCACAATGTACTGATGGCTGTGTTGCATTATAAGTGTTGGCAAACTCCCTCGCTGCACACAAGCAGGCCTTGTACAGTATTTTCTATTTCAATATGTGGGTGTAGTTAGTTCTCATGATGATCATGAAAAAAAATACTGAGTGTGACATCTAAACTGTATTGATGCGAGCAACTTTGTTAAGCTAATGTAACGACACAGGGAAGTACACGTTACCATTTTCCTTTTACGCACCAAACACAAAACATAGCTGAGGTTGATGGGACTATCACTACTTTTGCAGGTATAATGACATCATTGATGAATTTGATAGACTGTGAACTAACAGCTTGTAGTTTGTTTAAAGACTAGGGATCCGTAATGCTACTAGCAGGTAAACGCGCCCTTAAAGCAACAAGCCTAAGCTAGCTTCCAGCAGCTATCTTCAAGCAATAAAGAGCAGCAGGCCACAGAGGTCTGGTAGACTCACTTCTTTCAAATCTTCTACACATTTAGACCTTTTTCGTTAGCCCCCTTTGACCTTGACTAGGGTCCATAACTTGAGGCCATTTACCACACTTTGCACACCCTGTTAAGAGCCAACTTTTATAAAACCGTTTTCAAATGGTACAGAACCTCTTTTGAAGAAACTGCGTAGAAATGCACAAATACAAGATTCCTATGGTGTCTTTGTAAATCACAATAGATTTTGATCATCTGGGGATCAACAACATCTCTAATTCTAATGTCAAACATCGAATAATTTCTAAGACATTACTCAAGAAATTAAAACCGTTAGGTCATAACATGTTCCATGTTAAAAGCTGCAAGTCATCATTGTTTAAGCTGTTTCAGATGGTTTTTACAAATAAGGTTAGCTGGAGCAGCATCTGGCTGACACATCACAAGCTCAAGAGGAAAATTAAAACAAGAAAATTACTGAACTCAAATGACAAAGTTGTCCAGTAAAGCAAATCACGCTTTTCGTCACTATCACTAACATAGTTTTGGTTGAGTATGACAGCTGGGGTCAGCAACGGATGGGAGGCCTGTTTCATAATCTCACTTCCCACAGATGTCGTGGGGTTGGCTCCTCCTCTTCCAGTATGTGAGCTTTCAGGACTGGAAGTTCACTGAGAGGAATCATTGGACGAAAAATGGAGGGCCAGGATGTGTAAGGAGGGAGGGAGGAAGGAAAGAGAGTAGAGGAGAAACAGCTCAGGAGTATTGGTTGTAATCAGTGCCAGCAGGATGAGAACACACAATGGTGAAAGCAAACACTGAATCAGGAGAAATCAATGTGCTTAATAATTCGCTTCTGCTTAAAAAAAAACAGTCCAAACAAAAAAACTAACCCAGCGAGTGTAGCAAGGTGGGAAAACCTACCTATAATCTGTGATCCTTAATAACAAGAGTGTTTGACTGAAGCAGATGGAGGGCAGGAGGAGGAATTATGAGCTGACAGAGGTTTCAACATGTCTCATTTTAACCGCATCAACATTATCCACCTGATTGCAGTCAACGTATAATCCTGCTCCCAATGATGACGAGACACCACAAAGTGTTGTAAAGATGATGGCTGACCGCGCTTCCTCTTCTGGCTCTATACATGCAGGATCTTGATTAAACATGATCACTGAGGCAACACCTGTCCTGTTGCATCAGTGGCAACAAACTGAGTTAAGACACCACTCGTGTCTGTGTGTATTCGAAAGGTCAAAACCAGCAGGGCTGACACTGTCCTGCAGAAAAAGCTGAAATGAGTCCATTATTGTACCTGAAGCCTTTTTTTCCTTCAGACCTAACAAACATTTTACATAAACTGATAAAAGAATCCGATAGCCTCCAGTACCACATGAATGCAGCATCATCAATCAGCTTATATCATTATTATCACTAAATGTATTAGCAGCTCAAAAGTTATCTTGTCTCTTCCAAAATAAAGTGTACTCAACAGTAGTACACTGTACATTATGACTGACTATAGGCTTGCAAAGGGGATTGGGAATTTTCCAAATAGGAATCTTTCCATGAGAATTAATGGGAACTAACTGGAAATTTAGGGTAATTTAATTGAACTGTATCATATTCAAGCATAAATATAAACCTTTTGTTTTATCCTAAGCGGACGTCCATGCAAAATAATACAATTGAAAAAACATTTAAACAGGCAACAACAACAATATTGACCCATAATATCATTTAAATGGGCTCCCCTTTATTTAGTCCACATGCTAAAATGTGTGGCTGCATTAGTCTGGGCTCAAAGTGTGGACCAGGGTTCTAAAAATCATCTGTGCATGTGATGGAGGATTGCACTGTGGTCCATATAGGGGGCGTGGCCTCAGGTCAGCAGTGTGCTATATGCCTATGATTGAGGAATAACATAGATACACAAGTGTACTTGCAAGAAATCTGGTTGTTTTAATCCAGACTATATTAAAATACATTTTTACCGACTATATTTAAGTTCCCTTAAGGGCCAACCTTCAATTTAACCCTATGGCTGTCACTAGCAAATGGTGTACCCAAAGTTCAGGCAATGATTGTTTTAAAGAAGAGGAAAGATTCAAATTAGACACAAATGTTGCAGGCAAACAGTCCAGGCTGTACTCTGCCTCTCACCCAGTGACGGCTGGAATCGGCTCCCACCCCTCGCAACCCAGATTAGGATAATGGATGAACTTGTTCCCTAATGAGCACTCAGTGAGGACCTCCACACATACACACAGATTGCTAACTGTCCTGATGCTTTTGCCCTACTGATAAGCAACATAACTTACAAAACCATAAATAAGCAGGTACACACAAGTTGTCTGAATTTTGAAAGCTTTTGATAAACGTGATTAATTTCCTCTGGGGATTTTGGGAATTCTCTACTAAGTTCCTGTAGTGTCTGAGTAAGTGCAGCTTACTTCAGATTGCCTAATTTTATTTACTTTGCTAGTATGAAGACAAACTTACAGTGTGAATGATATATATTATAGCACAATACATAGCCTGACACAATTGGTTTATAAATCATAAAGATTGATATATCACATGTGATGTTTAGATAAAAACTTCTCTGTAGTTATAGACATTGTGACACAATAGGCCACTGACTTGACCGTACTTTCTCTTTCTTTCCAGTCAGGAACTTCAATTTAACCATTTTATTGCAAAAAGGTAATACAGTTTAGCTCGGTGATGACGGCTCCCCTCGAAGGATGCTGCCTGAGTTAGCATACCGCAGCTTTCCAGGAAGCGCCCTGCTAACCCTACAAGAGTGGACCGAAGGCTTGAGTGTGTGCGGCATTGGTGTAGCAGAGATCAGTAAGCCAGAAGTTTAGCTTAAATGGACCGCCTGAATGTTGGAATGATTGAGAATTTTCTTGAGAAAGAATTGATGTGCGAATTGTGTTTGGTTAGAAGCAGTGATTCAATCAGTTTTTGTTGCTGATTACAGATAGGCAGTCTGACTGTCATGTCCTGGATGAACTAACTCAAAGCTTCAATTTAAAGGCAATATATTATTCTCCTTTTTAACACCTTTAATGAGTCTACAGCGTGTGTACGTGAAGTTTCTTGTCAAAAAAATTCACTCTGACTTCAGTCCTGTTTAGAACAGGCTGTTCACGTGTTCAACCATGCCCCTCTAGAAGGGCTTGGGTAGCTCTGGCTTTCTTGCACAATGACTCATTTTAAGGCAGAAATTTTAAAAAACCCAACTCGCTGTGGGAGTGACAACCTCCTGGGGGAGGAGTTACTGCTCTTTGTGACGTCAGCGTACATTTTCGATGAAGAGGATGGACTTTACTCGTCGTAAGAATGAGGACAACATGAACAGAAGTTAATTGGCCAAAGAAAAATTTGACAACATGATAATAGAAAAAACAAGACAGCTGGAGAATTAGAGAGCAGGGGAAAGAAGTTAAGAGATAACTGGACAAACTGCAGAAAACGAGTGAATTAATCCTGCACTTCACCTTTTGAGATTGAAATACCAAGTTCTCGATTTCTTTATTATATACATTTATTGTAGTCTTGCTGCTGTACAGTTATATTTTAGCTATCATTGTGTTAGTGTAGTGTATTGAATCTTAAGTGTAGTAAGTTCATATTTGCACTAAGAGCTTAATAAAAAACATATTTAGACCAACAGAAAATAGTCTTTAATCAGACAGCTATTAATATCTATAAACCCACAAAACTGCATATAATCATTTGTTTCTGTGAGTGCAACAATGTTGTGTTGATGTAATGAGCTTCTTTCTTCAGCATGATGCAGTTTTTAGTTTTTATCGCCTTACATGTTTTTGATCTTAATATAGCTTTTGCGTTGTATCCTTTCACTCTACCTGTTGTTTATCAAAATGACAAATATATGGATGACATCATTTTGTTTTCATCAGTTACCCTGCAGTAAAGAAGGTCAACTCATATTGCTTCCTGTTATCGCTTTGTCGCTCAAACTAAAAAGAAAACAAAAACAAGGGATTATTAAGAAACTCTGAATGCTATACTGGATCATGAGGATGACCCAATTATCCCACAGTGAGACTTTGTACTTTGTGTTTCGGGTTGAATGAGAATGCCAGCTGCCTAGGACTCCTGGCATTGGCCGCTGGCATCAACGCATCAGTGCCTGTTTGCTCCTGGCTGTGGCTGACAAGGAGAAATGATGAACAAGCTTCCCAAAGGTAAGAAAAAGGTGATTTGGGGAATTTAGAGTAAAGATCAGTTCTGAGGGACCTACATCATGCTTTCTAAAGGGCCCAGGGGGGAACACCTAAACTGCATAATTCCTCCATCCTTTCAATACTTCACCTGACAGAGACCGTAATATCTAAAAACGTTATCCTCCAGCTGAAAACAGACCTAATTTTGGCGTTTGGTATCTACAGAAACATTTTTTTTTCACATCACTTGCTGACAAACAAAGTGTTATTGATACAGTGTTGAAAGCATGTTAAGTCAGGCTTGGCAACCCTTAATCAGTCCTTCTGTAGAAAGCAGGGCATTGATATGCTGATCATAGCCTGGCGGTGTCCACTGGAGGGTCAGTGAACAGAGCTCAGAGAGCGGAAGCATCTTCTGCCTGCTAAATGAAACAACCATCACTCAATGAACGAGTTGTTTCCAAACCAGTAATGGCCCCAAATACTGACTAAAACACAAGATCAGGTTATTAGTGTGTATCTCAAACAGTATTTCTAATCCCTGAATAAAATCAACTTCTTCCAGCAGTAACTGGTCCTTCTTCGCTGCTCCAAAACAGCAAACCACTGTATTGGCAGCCATATCAATAACCATATCAATAAAACCAGAGAAAGACATGTTTTCATATTTCTAGATATACACAATTCATTTTCTTTCTCTGTAACATCTGAGTGCGAAGCTACAAAAAGTTCTGTTTTCATATACTGTTATGTTCTTATTAATCCACCATTACACTGGTAGTGACAGATGCTACATGCTACTCACACTCACGAGCCCAAAATACACACAAGCACAGGACCGATGGACATGCACTAATGGAGAGATGTTGAAGTGAGAGGGGAGGCACACAGGCTAGCAGACTTCTCAAGCTCACAGACCAATTTCCCCACTTTTCTCCATATTGGGACTTGATCCATTGACCCGCCTCTTCCCAGATAAAGTCCCTACGGACTGAGTGACTGCCGCCCCATACTTTCTCTGAGCCAGGCAACCCAAAATAAGCTATTTCTTATCATATCCATACAGATATTTTAGTGACAGATTTGAATTTTTTGAGGTCTCAGGCTGCTGTTGGATTAGTAAGGCCTTGGTATTAGCCAACAAGCTAATTCATGCATCAGTCCTTCCACATTTTCTACCTTGCATCGAAGTGAATCCTCTGAGCAAAATGCAAGTAATGTCAGTAATGCATGCCTTCGTCAATCCGTTCCCCTGTTAGTCCTGGAAATACGTCATACCCTGACGGTCACTGCAGAGAAAACACAGCTCTCTTGGTTTTTTCTCTCTGCTGTGGCACAATTTATGCCAACATTAATGTCAAAACAAACCCACAGTCAGTCCTGTTCAATCATAAAAAAAATGACTGTGGAAAACCACCAGAGCGAAATGAAAGGGGGCAGAGTAAATTCGGAAACACTTGTTCTCCCTGGATTTAAATTCTCATGGTCGAGGAGGCGGAGGAGGAATCCTTGTGTGACCCTGATGATTTAGTGCTGGAGTGTAGTTATTAATCTCAGTAACAGCACAGTGATTATGTGACCCGAGTCCTCTAGGTCGACAAGGACGGGGACGCAGAAATGGAAGCAGCCATCAGTCTTTTAGGCTTCACTTCTATGAATATCAGTTTTGTTCTGAGGAGAAAAAAACGGAACCTTCACATACAATTTAAGCGTTTCATCATAATGTAAGGCTTTAGTTTGAAGAGCTTTCTCAGGGCTAATTGTACACGATGAAGCTAAACGATTGAAGTTTCATAGATGAGTAACTTCACTTTGTACATCTGTTTGTTTTTTTTAAACAGCTTGATTTATCTTCATTGATTCAAAGGACAAATGTTGTTTTATCTGAATCCACTTTTGAAGCTAATAATCATCATATTTATGGATATAACCTACAATGAAATGTTGCTTCACAAAGAAATGTGAACTTGCAAGGGAGGATTTAAAACAGCACATAAGCACAGCTGTAAGAGATTGCAGAGGTGGAGTCGTATCATTGTGGCTGAGTCACTGGGGGGGTGGAGGTATTGGTGACATAGAAGGAGTTGGTGGGAAAAGAGGCGCTCGGTCATGCTTCCTGTCTTGGCACACCCTGCACTGCCCATTTCCTGCCTGCCTGCTAAAAAATGCCCTGCTCCAGGTCCCACTGGCTGAAAAAAAACCTCGCTCCCTCAACCCAGACAGCGCTCAACATGGTCAGTCTGGCCGAACATTTCATTCCTTCTAACCGCCCCACATATCCGGCACAGACTCTTCCAGGTGAATTTCAAGGAAAAACGTGTCTATAACAACCTGGTCCCTTTTTTCATAGCTCAAGCACTTGACAAAGTATTTGCTGAGACCAAGATGGCACTTAAAATACGAGGAAGTTGATGGAAGATGTTATGGTCTTTAGATTTATTCAGGTTATTGTCATTTATTAGCTTTCCATTTGGCTCTTCTATCTTACTACACATATAAAAACAGAAACTGAGACTTTGTTCCTTCCACAACTAGACCTTTGATATGTGTAATTACATTGGTTAGATCTAAAATAGATTATTTAACAACCACTTAGCCACTTAACCATATAGCCGCTGCAGAGCAACCTTTGAGACTCGTCTCCCACTGATGGACATCTCCACCAATACCAGGGGAAATAATCTATGTAATACGTTGCTAAATAGTCAGCTATGTGTACCCCCAGCTTTGCAAACATTGTACTGTTTGGTTAAAGTATTTAATGTGTAAGCAGGTGTAAAAGAACGTTTACTTTGAAAACGCAGGTGTATGGTATCCAAAGGGGAGTATGACCAGAACACTGGGCTGAAAGGGGCAGAAATGCTCAATAGAATTAAGAAGACAGAAAAACTCTCAGTGGACTCCTAATTAAAAGCAAGCCTTTCAACTAAATTAGCAACCTTATATAATTGTTTGGAAATTGAGGTCGTAGCCACTTTGAATTTGTTCTAATTCAGATACATTTTGGTTTACACCAGAAAGATACACAGTCAGAGGAACGTCATGAGAATAATTCAGGAAACTGCTTCATTCTGATTCTTAGAGTGGACGTCGCTGTGTATTACATGTGTATGGGAATGGTATAGCAGTGAGGGGAGGTTTCACCAAGCAAATTACATGCCTGTTACTTTAGAAGTAATAGTTCCCTTTCAACTCAACATGCACGCTTGTCTATAAATATACACCTGAAACTGAAAGCTCGTCACACCAACCAGTATACTTCACACAAACAAACACACTCGGCCTCTTTGTGACATGGCATTTTGCTTTGAATGCATTCAAATATCAGATATTAGATGGGAAAGCGTTCTGGGCCTAAAACAGTATTCGAAAAGTAACCCCACCCGTTTCCAAAAGGTCTCTCCAGTACGTAGCCCTCTGCGTTGCTTATTTTGGGCCCATTTTGATGCGTTGCATCTGACATGAACATCCGCTCTCTTACAACAGTCACTCCGCGCCACTTGAAAGGTAGACTAGTTGGCACTGTGGGGGTGGAGGGGGGGGTCATGGAAAAGATGGTCTATTTTAGAGCGGCTGTTTTTCCAGAGTGCTGAAATACACAGAGGGAAAGCATTCCTGTGATAATGAAAACTTTACAGGCATCGTTGGAGGGAACTGCAGGCAGTCTGCATATTGAGATGCAAAATTATCAACAGCTTGTACAGAGATGTACATGAATCATTCATAATTCTCAAACATGTTGACAGTTGTTCTAATAGATAGTAATATCAGTATCTATAATTTTTTGTAGCAATCCCTTTGGTTATCAGCCTCCAATACTGCCAATCCATGGAGTTTGTGGCCCTTATAGTCCTGAGACCCAGTCAGTGCACTGAAAAAAAATATATACAAAAACATAATTCCCTCCAACATATTAAACTGATTTCAGACAATTCTGACAATAACACTGAGCTAGTGTGGTGCTAGCAGGGTGTAATGTTTGTCTCAGGTAGCAATAGGTCAACAAGCAGCGTTTCCACTTATCTAATGTATTATAATCACATGGGTGGGATACTCTGTATTGGCCAATACTGAAGTCAAGGTATAAGATTTGGTATCAGTAAGGATCAGAGTATATCTAGTCATGTACAAGCTTCTGAGCTTGTTTTTACCTGAACACACCTTACGCATTATTTATTCCCTTCACAGCACGGTTTTTGGTGGAGCAGATAAGACCATTGGGATGCTCTTAACTGTCAAGAGCCCATTAACAAGCATCCAAATACTGAGCTTGAGGGTATTTGGAGAGTGTGACCTCCAGAGAGCCAGGCTTCTGTTCCTATGGGCAGCAGCTGGTTAAAAACACACATGCTAAAGGCCGGGCTCCAGCCTAATTAAACTCTGAGGCTCACACCCGCGTGGCAGCTTTATGAGGCTCAGCTAACAACACAGTTTTCTGCAGCCACGTACGAAGGAGCCTCTCCTCTAAAGCTCTACTTCCTGCAGGACCAGTGATGTCATGAACACCGTTATAAAAAGAACATCTGTGCAGCTCAGTAAGGAGCCTTTAGCGCCGTTACGCCCCAACACTAAACACGTGTGAACATCACAGAGTTTCTGTATGTGGCGGTGGGTGTGTTTTCCTGCAGACGATGATGATGGTTAATGTTGGTGACGTGACACCAATTAAAGTCTGTCAAATGTCCTGCAGCAAAAAAAAGACTGCTATCATGGTTTCTTTTAAGCATCTCAGTTTGCCTGACAGCTGACTTTGGCTCAGAAAAATCTTTCGATGCACATCGTTAGCTACTTTCTTAGTTATTCAGGGATGAGACATCCATGTGCTGGGAAATGTATGGGCAGTATAAAGCATCCTCTGCTCTTTTTCATGTCATGTAAACATTTTTACCCTACTCATGATTAAGCATCTCTAGTTATTTGTTATACTTGGAGCAGCAGCAGCAAATTGTTTTTTCTCAATCAAAGAATTATTTGGTCCTAAAAAAAAAGAGGTGTCTTTAAATAGTTTTCGCTCTCTGACCAACAGTCTTAAGAGTTACACAAACATGATTGAACCTTGAGGGCAACAATGTAACAAGAGGCAAAACATGACACAACATTCATGACATCCCCGGTCTAAGTTAAGACTTTTATGGCATATCTTCTACTTCTCTATCTTTCTTGTAAAGACGTTTCAGATTGCTGACATTTAAAAATATTTCCAGTGCCTGTGGCCTTGTTGTTACTTTCTGCACCCCATGTACAGAGGCTGTGTTGTCCTTGAAGCAGGTGGTCTGTGGTTTAAATCCAACCTCTGGCTCCTTTCCTGTGTTTCATTTGTCTCTCTCTCTCTCTCTCTCTCTCTCTCTCTCTCTCTCTCTCTCTCTCTCTCTCTCTCTCTCTCTCTCTCCCTCTCCCTCTCCCTCTCCCTCTCCCTCTCTACAATTTCCATCTCTATCCACTGTCTGATCTCTCTGATAAAGGGATAAAAATAAATGTAAAACAAAGAAAAGAAAGTCCATTAGTCTGCAAAGAAATCAAGACCTGCATGCAACAGCTGCAGAAGATAATGTGATTTTTAAATGATTATATTTGGGGTCATTTTCCCCTTTGTATGATAAGATAGCTGAAGAGTGTCTGGAAATATTGAAAGGATTGCTTCGATGAGGACTATAGCCCCTGTAAATGGGTGGGTAGTGCACTCTTACCACTTTGCTAAACTGGCACCAGAGAAAATACGATTTTTTTTGTGAATTCTGTGGATTGAGTTTGAGAATATAGAGTGCTGCATCTCTCAGGACATAGTTCTCATAACAGTCTCTCTACAAACAAAGCCACAGAGAGAGGACGGGAAACAGCCTGGAGGGGTTCTGGTAGATCCAAAATACTGAACAGTTTCCCGACAACATAAAGGTTTGTTTTAAATAAGCTCTAAACTCTAACTAAATACACTGGAGGAGATTTTCCATCACAACACCTACGCCATGTCTGCACTGCTTGCCCCGACTGACTTCATGTGGGCAGCTGAGATTTATTTCAGAGATTTTGGAGAAAGCTTTTCCTGTTTGGATTTCCTGCCTTTCCATTCATTTGCTAGCATCAGTGTTAGTCTATCGAGGCTTCATACTGTTTCCTTCAATACTTATTCTTAAGATTATTGAAGAGAGTGCTTTTTAAAAACACACCCTCCCCCACACCTACACAAGAGTCAAAAGTACAGCTATATCAACCATGTTGGCGATGAAAGGCCAGTCTTGTTGCTGTAGCTTAAGTACACCTGCTCCATCCACAGGCCTATCTATCGCATCATTCACAGCACACACACAATGATTTAAACATTAACACTAAAAAGGCTGTTCACATTTGAAAAAGCTGTTTATTATTTTTTAGCAAAGATGCGCTTACTTGACTTAAAGTCTCAACCTTTGTACAACACAGAATCAAACACAAAGGTACACTGTTAGCTGTCTTCTTGTTTGTCTGACATCAGTTCCACCTGTAATTGATATTCATGGCACATTTAAGCTGTGCTCAGTTTAACTTGTTTCCTCTAACCTGCAGTTGGAGCCACGTGAAAAGCTAAAAAAAAAAGGCAGTCGGGGAGTTAAAATGTATTTCCTTTAAGCTCGGACCAAGAGGACCCCCCTTCTCTGGATCCTCTGCCCCGTTTACAAAAAACGACCACAGGGTCTCAGACCTTCGTTACAAAAATCAACACAAACTTCCCACGCCACACTTAACAGCAGCACCGACCGGCAAACAAACAAGTCCACGCTTGTACTGAGCATAACTGAGTGTGTGCAACAGGACTTTCTTCACACAACCCCCCACCACCAAAACATGAAAAGTCTCCGTTTTGATGTCTGTCATGGTACAAAATGTAAATAAAAAGAAACAAAATTGGCTTTTCTGCACTTACAATTTTACTGAGATCCATTCTGGTCGCAGGTAACGGCGCGAGGATCCTCGGAGCAGGAGAGGAGAGATCCGCTGGCTTTTATCCTCACGCGGAGTAATTAGGAACGGGAAAACGATTGTGAGAACAAACGCAATTGGGAGGTGAAGAAGAAGGAGGTGGAGGTGGGGGGTGGAGCGGACCCTTAGCTCAACATTGTCCCGATTTGGTATTAAAAATGCTCCTCTATCCTTCCCTCCTTTCGCGTCCCTTTTCGTCTTCTCCGCGCGCCCCAACAGCTCCCTCATGAACGAGGACTTTGAGCATCAGTCCGCTGTTAGAGAGCAACAAAACAAGAGCGACCGGGGATATTACCCGCTCAACTTATATTTAAAGAAAACACTGTTTAGCCTGCACCTATCAGCCCCACATAGCGACGAAGAACATGCAGTAGGCTCCCTTTATTTTGCAAATAGCTCACTCTGGTGTTAAACAATAGTAGCATGAAGCCTGCATAGTGGGTTGGCTCAAAACCCGGTGGTTCCCAAGCTCGGGTCCGGGGACCGCTGGGGGGGCCTGTTAGAAAGCAAGTCGATGGACAGAGGGAGGGAGGGAGTGAATGAGGATATAAACAGCTGGGCTTTCTCTGTTGTTGCATCGTTCATAAAGTGGCAGTGTGGTCACAAATTGGCTTGCCTTCTGAAGAGGACAAAAGACTACCAAAACAAAGCCAGAGATGCCCCCCCAATGTTCCTACGGGTGATTAGTCAACAGCTAAAGGGACATGCAGTATATGTAGCCTAAATGACACCTCCTAAGAATCCAGCTCAATGTGTTCCCCCCTACACACCTTACACAAAATATGATCAGAACTACACATATCTCTGTTAAGCAGTGCTTCAAATATGGCACAATTGAAGGTGGTCATGCATGTTTCATTTAGCACACATATGGTATGCACGATTCAGATGTTAACCTTTAAGTCTTTCTCCAGGTGTGTGTGCTGATATAGACCTACTTTGTCTGCAATGCTCATGAAGCCTTGATCGAAGCAGCACAGCTTCCACCATGAAGCACTTCTGGGGAACTGATGCCCCCATCTGGTGCCTGTGAGACTGTCACCATATATCATCTCTGTCTTACAGGACATACAGATGGGATTCTGTCTGATTGGGGGAGGGGGGAGGGGGGGGATTGAACAATTGGAATATCTTTCAATTCTGTTCCAAAAAGTACAACTTGAACTGGAAAAACACTGCACAAATCTAACATTTAGATTTTTTAAACCCCTAAATACTGTTAAATCTAAGTTGCTCATTTGTGTTTCATAATAGACAATTCAATTAGCAAGTACAGTGTTTCACTAGATTCTGATGAAGACATATTATTCTTACAATAAATAAGCAAATTTGTTTACATATTTCCAATCTCATTCAAAGCGAATGTTTAAATAGTTAAAACGTTTTTCTTTTTAAAAAGCACAACAAAACAACAACAACAACAACAACAACAACCTGATCTGACCAGTTCTTTGTCCTGCATAAAATGAATGTTGGATGCTTCTATCTTGAAGACATTCAAACACATTTAATTTGTTACTTCACATACATTTTAAATGTTAAGTATTTTAACACAATAGCTCAGGAATAAATTTAACCATAACAAAATAAATAACTTTTATTATTACAGACACTGTAATAGAATGTTAACTGTGTGTGTTTATTAGTGGTGTTGAACTGGTCTGCATTATAATTCTGAGAGTTTTTTTGTTTTGTCAACCCTACAACTACAGGCTTACAATAAAGACAAACTAAATTTAAGGTACATTTCAATTATATGCATTCACTACTCCATAACTAAAGCTTAACTTAAATCATTGACATGAAACCTTGTTTGAACAAAAATGAGGGGCAGATGTACACCTTGCTGGATTGAATCAGTTGCGGGTGTTACAGTGACCCAGAAGTATATGTGACAATCAGTTAGCACAAAATGAATGTGTAATATCATATAATTGTGACTGTGAGAATTAAATGATTTCAGTGTTGATGGATCTTTTATAATCTTTGACGTAAGCTGATGTATTAAGAGATTTTAAAAAATGCATTTGTTGTAGACACCCCCCCCAAAAAAAATTTAAAAAAAAATAAAAATAAAAATACTAACCAGCAGAGTCCAGGCCACGATAATCAATATGCTTCTCACCACCCAGGCTGTATAAGATAAACAGTCTGTTTCCAGACAATGCCGTCTCTTTTCCTGACCCAGTCTTTCCACTTCCTGGTACGGAGTGGGCCCAATGATGGGAGTGCAGCCTCACACAGCATTTCTCACATACAGGAGGCCCACTCTGCCCCCGCCTGGCTTCTCACCACCCAAACCCCCTTGGGATCACAATCAGAATCACAATTGTTTTTATGCCTAGGTTCACACAAACAAAGAAAGTTGCCTTCTCTTTTCTTAAATATTAAAAAGGACAAGAAGATTAAGCTCCAATTACTGTTGACACTCTAATGTACACAAAAAACCGGCTCAAAGGCCACAATCTTTTTTTACATAAAGGTAAAATCCTTTTTTTTGTTTCTTTTTGTCTGTTTTTAAGTCCAGACAAAAATTATACTGGAACAGTCTGATGAAGAGAATTTTGAATTCCCTTTAAATTGTTTCTATTGAGATGTAATACTGAACCATGGTCTGATTGGAGAAAACATGACATCCACAGTACTGATGTTCAAGTCCTCCATGACTCTAGACTCACCCTATAAGGCTGTGACATGAAGTCAGACTGAAGTAAAGTATGTCTTCTATGAACCAGTTCTAAGTCAAAGCGTGTAGACCTTTTGATCACAATCTCCGGTAAGAATAAATTAAAGCAGTCTGCTACATTAAAGCAGGCTTGCAGAAGATGTTTAAGATTTAACATCATCAGACTCTGTTGCGGCCCTTTGTTGTAGTTGAAAAGACCATTTGAAAATGATACAAATGATTGAGATTACAAGACAACTTGCTGCTGCTCGCAATCATTAATGAATTCAGAGGGAAGTGACTCATGAAATATAACATCATAGGCCATTTTAAAACAATCAGTTGCAAGGAATTGGACTGCCTATAGCAGTTGTTTCCCATGCCACATGTACAGAGGCTGTATGGTGGAAGCAGCAGCGGGCACGAAACCAAGCTCGACTCTTTGTTGCATGTCATCCGTCCGCTCTCTCCTCTTAATATTTCTTGTCTCCAATGTCCAATCAAATAAAGGCAAACATGACCAACATCATCCCATAAATATAGGGTCATAAGTGAATAGCATGCAAATAGTTAACGTTTTGTTGTAGATGACTGAAAATGTTGATGTTGTTAAACAGCAGCTGTAATGTGATTATTGTGCTTACATTTCAGTTATTACAACAACAACAGTAACATTTACTCCCACTAGATAACTATTGGCATAACAACTGAAATGTCTCTTATCTGAGGCCACTCATGTTGAAGCAGGCTGATTTGCATAGGCCTACCACACACTGAATTCCATAGACTTCAGTCTGACTTTTGACCTCTGCTTAAAGTGAAACAAAAAGCAGCACTGTCTCTTTCCGTTTTCCTGTACTGCAAAACATAGAGGACACATCCAAAACAATCTGTAAATCAAAGCCATTGTGAATGCAGCTAGGAACTCATTGGTGCACTTTGTTCCACTTACTGACCTGTCACTCATGTCCAGCTCTATTATTCTACAGCCAGTCAGTGCAATGAGGCCACAAACCATTGCCTGCTGTTTCTGCTGCCTCGGTGCTTTTAATGGTTTGCTTTGATGCCTGCATGCTTGTCTGTGTGTATGGACTGCATGTATGTTGATATCCCATCATAACTTTACTGTGTTTTGAACTGCAGGATGCAAAAGAAGCATAGAAACCTTTAGTGATGAGTGATGGTATTGAAAACAACAAGTCCATAAGAAAGAAAAAAGAAAGAGGAGAAAGAGAGGCTGATTAAAACCTTTCTCATAAGTCTTCCCTGCTGGGTCCTGTATGTGCACATGGAACACAGACCCGCTCCTTCCATGAATATCACAGCTGCCAGGGCACCAAATAGCAAAAACAAAGGGGTCCAAAGCAGGGGGAAAAGTGGTGCAGGTCATACAATACCAATGACTTCCCCCCTGGTGTCAGCTTATTGTATTGGCCAATAGTGTCATAAAGATTAAGATTGACTTTATTGATCCTGCAAGGGGAAATTCAATGTTTACACTCTGATAAAAAGATGAATGAAAAACCATGTCGATGGTTTTGATGGCCACTGAATGGTAACACCTGAATACTTAATGTAACTTTGTGTGCTTTATCAAAGAGCAGGTCAACACCAAGCAGGTAAGCATGTGAAAGAGCCAGCTAAAAGTTAGGAATATGTAGCTCAATGTAATAACGCAAGTTTGTAATAGGTTGCTGATAGTGGTGAATCAATTTTATAAGCCAGAAGAAATGAAAATAAAATTCAAATTGATAGTAAAACATGATGTATAAACTGTTTAGAAAGCAAGGTAAAGGTAGCCCAATGTTTGAAATAAGTAGAGAAGAAATGAATCAACGGTTGGATGAGGCTACACAAGCCTGTTATACACACACCTAAATGAACCATTAGAGTAGGTTGCTATAACAGTGCTAAAAACTAGTGTATTCGTGAAATAACTTATAAACAGTTAAAATACTTAACTGAAAATAAGAATTACCAGATGACCTTGAGTTGAAAGTAACAGATCAATGGGTGAAACATTGACAAAAGATCGAAAAGCCCAGAGACTGCAAATTTCAACTTTATCATCTCATCATATTGAAAGTAGTGACATCTGACAGAGGAGGTCAGGCTGCTCGACACGTAACAAAAAGCTAAACACACAGGCCCTCACCCACACAAACAGGGGGGGGGGACTTCTGTGTGGACAAGTAAAGATGAGAGCAAGAAAGGCTGTTTTAATTTAAGGCCTTCATTATGTAATACATATGTGGAGTCACGTAGGGGCTCGCTCTGCATCCCCCAGCTGAGGAACTGGTGCCAAAGAACTTTCCCACAAGCACTCATTATGGTTCATATCGGTTCAGAGATTACAACCTACACCAGCTTTTTAAAGAAAAAAAAAACTCCTCCTCTTGGCAGCTCAAAGGCTGTTTTGCACTCGAGGAGAGATTTGGTATCTCTGACATTTTTGGCACAATGAAGAAGAAGAAAACAAAATAGAGTTCAGTATAAACTTTGCTGTTTACTGTGAGGTTTTTTTCTCACTCTTGCTGAGAACACAATAGACCACAGACCTTTAACATGCGATGATGTTTGAGGAAAAACACACCAAAGAATAAATCCACGCTAAACTCTAAATGAAAGAGTCTGCTGTTATTATGAGGCTAAACGTGTTATTAAAAGCTGACATTGTGTGCTATCTGGCGGCCCTGTTTCGTTCTTTTTATAACCCAGTGTGGACACACTGTGACAGACAGGATTTTGAACACACCCTGGATGTTTACCCAACTCTGCCGAGAACGATAGGCGAGTACTTCACAGAAATAACGTTTTACAGGACTATGCCTTAAGGCCAAAATGGAAGTCACTACAGCTGCTGACCCTACTTCTCTGCATTTATTGGCATTTTATTATGTCAAAACGGTATATCTCATCCTGAGCCATGAACTTTAAACTTTCAGAACGTATGTAGCTACAAAGAGATGCCTGGAAATGTGAAAATCAATGGTAGCCAGGCGAGTGGACAGACAGGGGGTGAAAGCCAACTACCCAGCAGATTTGGGCAGCTTTAGCGCACAACAGATCAGATGAGATTATCTCTCACTGATCCCCTGTAAAGTCGACAGCAGATTCATTGATTCCTATACTGCCTGTCACGGCTCTGGATCCCCAGTCAGAAGTCAACCACAGGGGGGTGGGGGAGAAAAGAAAACACACACACACACACACACACACACACAACAAATACTCTGTGAATTGTGCAAAACTACAGAGATTTAAAATGAGGGAGAAATGGTGTTCCAGGACAAACTGGCTGAATGTGTCATGCTGCGGTCCAATCATGTTGGAACACTAACAGCAACTCAAACTTGGGCTTGTTTCATCTTGCATGAATACTTTAATCATTAGCTGCAAGATGCTTTGTATTGTGAGAAAGATCCCATATCAGCAAGGGCTTTTATTAACAACAGCGGAAATGAATCTAACTCCAATACTTTGTGTGTGTCAATTTCCACAATAGTGTTATAAGAAATCCGTGAAACAACAAGGTAGGAGATGAACTGTGTGCCTGTGTTATGTTGAAATGCATTTTGCCTTGGCACATTTCCAGCAGTGTGTGATGATCCCAGGAGCCTGACAGTGACCCAGTGACCAGGCTTGGCTCAGGATACATTAAAAAAACCACGCATGCGTCTCTCCCAGCCTCTAATCCATGCCTCTGCTGTCTCGGATGGGAGAAGTGCAGGGGGGCCTAAGAGGGTGGGGTGGGCAAACTGTACAGCCACCATCCATTCCAGACACACAATCGCCAAATACCTGCTGTGCACATTTAGGCTGTAATGAGTGCAATGTCAATGGGAGGAAGCACGTTGCAGCAGGGCCATGGCAGTTTGGCTGCCTGGATTCATCTGACCTACTTCCCCCCCCCCCCCCCCCCACACACACACACACACTCCCCTGCCTGGTCTGGGAGAGGAGAGGGGAGAAGAGGGGAGGGGAGACCACCAGGCAGGAAGCAGCAGGCTCCACAGTACAACAGCAGCCTACATACATGCTCAGTGGGAAAGCTCTTCATGCAGAGTCACATGAAGCGGTGCAGCATTCTTTATTCATCTGCTGCCATGACTAAAAATAACAAAAGGCAACATCCCATCATATTCTATTCTGCCTTAAAACAGGTCTCAGTTTAGATCTCATCTTCCTCACTAGCATCATCCTCACTGACTGTCTGCTTTCAGTAGACAGTGATAGCCTGTCATTCATGTCACAGCTCCACCGAGCCCAAAACTTGCCTCCCTCCTGTCTGGTTTGATCCTGCAGACTGAGGCTAAACAGCTCAGTGATATCAATTCAGAAGGCCACTGACCTATATTTCAACAGCTCTTTTGTTGTACAGTCTGTGTCAGGGAGTAGGCTACGCCATATCATAATCAAACAGGCAATAAAGTCGCAAAAACAAAGGAATTGCCTCAATGTCAAAACATGAAATAAATTTAAAAATTTAAAAAAAACTCACTAATGTGGCAACTGTGTACAGCCTACATTTTATTGATCCACAGCACACTTGCGCTATGAATTATATCGCAATGCAGAGATTATTTAAGCTGTCAGCAAACATCCTGACATGACTGTTACTTCCCAGGTTATAAAGCGACTATCAGCTGTCGGACCTTCGTCGTACTCTGTCGGGGGAAAAAATCATTGCATTACAATAATGCGCTCCATACCTGCCCTCTCTCAAAGTTTTCCTTCTCCAGCTCCAGGCTGTTGGCCCCTCCGGTACGTCGGATCACTTTAGGGATAGCGTTGGGTACTTGCTGCATGGAGCTTTTCACTCGATCCATTGTTGTCTGTTTTCCTCAGCAGCGAAAGAAACACGTAAAAAAAAACACACTCCCGGCCGATAAAAAAAAAAGGTCTAAGTGTTGGAAATATAAAGCATAAACTAAAAGTTGATCTAACTATGGCGGGCAGCAGTCCATGCTGTGCTGGACTCGTCGCCCCGTTCACTGAATCATTGGCCTTTTCTGTCCACCAACCCCGTCAATGACAGCAGCAGCAGTCTGAACGACTGAGGGGGTAAAACTAACCAGGGTGAAGGAAACACTTCCGCTTTCAGTTTACAAAATAAAGCATTTGTCGATTAACGTGTCGTAAATGTGAGTGCTGAGGGCTAATGTGTAGCAAAAGGCCCTTTGTGAAATTGCATTGTCAGAGGAAACGTTTCGAAACTTGGCTCGTCAATCATGTTAACTGTTGTGTTAATTAACTCATGACCACGCACAAAGGAGCTGCAACTCACAGTCACATTTCCTTCAATGAAAATAGCCACAAATACCAGAAGTGATATGTGCAACAAATTGCGGGAAATTTACAGAAGTCAATCACCATTTTTTTTAAAGACTCAGTTCTGCAACAAGCAACCTAAATCATTAAGCCTTCTGAAAAGCTTTTCCGCACAGTGCACAGTGAAACGTGTTCAGTCCTCATCTGATGGTGAGAAACAAGAGGCAACAGCTGCATCCTCTGTAACGTCACGTCCACGTTTGTGTATTTTCTCTGGCAACTGTAGCCCACTCCTCCTACTACGCTCAGCCACTGGCTGGAGCACAAGCAGGCTCCGCCCACAACATCGGTAAAGCAAAACCTTTTTTTTTTCTTTCGAGAATTGTCCTAAATAACCTTGCTCGGCATAGTGGCACAGGCAAAAGCTATAACTTAAAAAAACAATTGTATTGCCCCATGAGCTGGGTTATAGCTGCCCGGTGGAGGACTGGGCAACTTTAAGCACATCAACAAGTCACATAGGCGATGAACATACAGTATGATGAAACACTTGAAAAAGAAGTCTACTAAGTAGGCCTACTTGTTTGCTATTGAAAACTAGGAAACCAAATTGAAATATGCTATTGCATTAGTTGTCAAGGAACAGTAACATGAGCAACAACGTAACAGTTACTACCATGGTAAATACAAATAACTAATGAGTAACTAATATAAGACTGGTGCTGATGTAATGCACAAGTTAATGTACGATGTACCCAAATTCCTCTTGAAACCATTTAAATCAATCAATTCAACATAGAAAACACAGACACATATACTGTGATGATATAAAATGTTGATATATACAAAAGAACATAAAGTAACAATAGGGCCCATCCTTAACACCGTCATTTAAACCACAATTTAAAAACACATTATTAGCAATATAATAATATAGTTCTATAGTAATAGTGGGTTCAGAATGTTTCCCCCTGTTGGACTCGGCATTTGCTAACCTTGTATGCTGCCTGATTGCAGAAGCTCATACACAGAAGAATAGCATAGCATAGAAAAGTTTAAACCAAATTTTACAAACTGCCTATGTGTTTTCACTTAATGCGTTTGATTGGATAAACAGTGCAATAACTAAAGCTTGATTGATTGATTGAATAACAATACACAACACTTAACTTGTTTAACAGTCTGATTTACAACACTATTTGACTGACAATATTCATTATGGTATGTTCCCCTGATGGTTAAGGGATTACTATCATTACTTCCTCTCTAATTGACTAATACACACAAACTAAATATGTAGGATAGTCTTTACATGTCAATTTTATAACACAGGCTGTTTATCCTAGGCACCACTACACCACTGCTGACATTTAATCCTTAAAAGGAGTCATCACATCATTCAAAATCATCCAGCACTGGTGCAGGTGCAACCCATGTAACAGACACATGGTTGTGTCATCTGCATAATGTCTTCCTGGTTGGGATCTTCTGCAGCCGTCAGAATAAGGTAAGTGAGAGGACACAGCCCTGTGGTGATGCAGTGGAGGAGAACAAAACACCAGGCACAGAACTGCTTACCCTACACACTGAGATTTGAAAGTCTATAAACTCCATCCAACAATGGCAGGACAGTTTAAAAAATGAGAGCAGTGTGTTGTCTGTCTTTCTGTAGTGCTGAACTGTGTTAGAAGCGAGAGTGACAGAAGAGTCACAGAAATACCATCAAGGTGTTTAAAATGCAAATTAAGGAGAGTTAAAACCACATCATTACCTCCCTTTTTCATCCTATACTATTAAGAATCCAGTGACTTCTCTAAGGCTCTGACTAGCGCTCTTGATGAGCGTTTTGAATGCCTTTATAACCAATGAGGTCAGGGTTATAATCACTGACGGCCTTGGGGGACTTGCTATTAGCCATTGGCACAATTGTTGTCTTTTTTCATAGTGCAGGAAATATTTGCTGCGGAACCCTTAAATATGTACTGTGGAAAATAGGAAACAATTGCCCTACAGCATTTGAGAAAATGACCAGAGATAATGACAACAGCAGAGGCTGTTTTTAATCTTAATTGATTAACGTGTTCTGTAAATTCATTGGTATCAAACCTAAATTAAAAACTAAGAGTATCAACTAGCTCTGTCTGATTTAAAAACCATCATGTTTACTATTTATTTTACCTTTATTTTGTGAGCTAGTCATGACTGATGGCATTCCAGACAATTTTTAAAAAAGTATGCTGAAGTGGGTAGGTCAAGCAACAAATTGATAAATATCAAATATCTAAGAATAACAACTGGATCAACGGGGACAGTGACAATACTCTCACAGTTGGTTGATCATATTGAGAGACATGTTTGGCATAGGCTTTATGATGTATATATGCAAGAGTGATTAAAGTTTTTGGTAATTGCCTGGGGAAGTAAAACAAGCAGATAGAAACCAAGTCACTTTGATATTGTGATAGATTATATGCCTTTAATCAACTAGATTTCACGGTCATTAAACTTAATTTCAGGTCCACTGATTTTCTTAGCCTTTCCTAAAACCATCATAACCTTTACTTAGAAAATATGGTTTAAGTTGTGGCTTAAACTGGTAGATGCAATGATGTGATACACATAAATGCATACATGCATTCACATACATTAACTTTTATGTAAAAAGAAGTCTATTCATTTTATAGAATTGGTGAATTGGACTTTTGTCTAAAATCTGTACACATCCTTGGTTTGATTGACATGGTGTAGTGCATGGTATACTCAGTTATACCCACTTATTTTTCAGTCTCCATAGAGTATAACCATTTCTTAATATCATGTGATTTACATCACACATATCAATACATGCATGGAGAACCTGTGATTTAACATGCCTGAAAAACCTATCCAAACCAAAAGTCTGAGTGCTTTGATTATTGCATCGCATGATTACAAATCATGCAGCAGTAGAGCATTGCTATGGTAAATTATTATCTGTAAAGCTGCCTTGCTTTCAGGGTCATAGTGTTCCATATGAGAAATAAAGAAACAATCTAATGCTGCATGACCATTAAAACCATAATCATTGAGCAAGCACGACTTGAACAAATATGGGAATCATTAAGTATTGCCAAGAAGGTGAGTTATAAATTTTAGCACCATCTGATCAGTGGTACAGTACAGTACAGTATGTCCTTATTTTTATTCATTGTTATCTGGAAGAACGTATTATGCTGTTTCATTTCCTTTTTCTTAACACACTATATTTTACGCAGAGGATTTTACAGCAGCTGCATCACTGTAACCACAGTCCAGTGAGATCCGTTTTGTGCTGAATAAAGAGAGCTGCCCTGCTCTTGTGTTGCCTAGAGGATATAAGAAAAGAGAAAAATTTCCTGTCGGTCATTATTCCTACATCAACAAATCAAAACTAAGACAGGCTCAACCCTCAGTCATAAGAAATGTGTTTCCCTGCATGATTCAATGCTACCATCTTTTGGTCAAACATGGGGACTCCAAAAAAATATTAGTAAACATTTACTAAATGCATGATGGAAAAATTTTAAATTTCACATAAAGTTAAACACATTTATTATTATTATTATTATTATTATTATTGTTGTTGTTGTTGTTGTTATCAAAGAAAACGTGTGCACAGCAAAGATTGAAAGGCTATGAAATTGTCAATGTACACCAAAAAGGATTTGACTGTAGATATTTAAATTTAAAATATTGGAATTAATTAAATACCGTACAAATTCAACACTCCGTCTTTCTCTGACAGATGAAGTTCATTTAATTATTTTTGACTTGTTGCTTTTTCTCTTTAGGTTTGATCCACAAACTATTGCAACACTAAATGGAAAGGGCTCTCTAATTGAGACCTGCCTTTATTAGTCAAAATGCATGGCAACACCATGTGATGGGTCTATATCTGAAATGTTACGGTACAATACAATTTTAAATATGTTCCTTATACGTAATTATTTAATGTGGCAATTCTCATGTCCACTGGCGCCCTAGGCAAAAATGTATTCGTGGCCACTCCAACAAGTGTTCCTTATTATTTTCCTCATTCTATTTTCACTCCCAGACAGATAATTCCTCTTCATTGACAAATGCTGTGTTTCACAACAATAATGTATGCAACACTTAGCAGGGCATTGAGAGCGAGTGCAAACAGATTGGGCCCCCTCAGGGAGGTTTCTTATTGCCATGGCAAAAATTGCAAATTTCAAGGCAATGCCGTGGTTTAAAATCTGTCAGCCATTTAGGGCCCTAAGTAGATGCCTGCTTTGCATATTAACAAGGAGCACCTCTGATTATTTATCTCAAATCAAAACAATACATTAATTTCTGTGCAACTATTTTTCTATATTGCAAAACGACCCTGCATGTCGTATTGTATGTGAGTCCTGAAATGAAACATGCCTTACGTGTTTGAATATTCTTGTGCATTTTTGTTTGTACAATCAAATACTCAGACATCTTAGGCTTATTTAAAAGTGAAGGGTGCAGAAATGGTTTATATTTGAATTTAGATATTTTTATAACTTCAAAGGCAAACATGAATTTAAAATGCATTATGCTTTACTAATGCATAATTAAAAGTGAGTATCATCCACATTGCATCAAATGTAAAGCTATTCATTCTTGAAAAGTTTGCTTTCCAACAGACATACTGTATTGCCAAAATTAATTTATTAACTCGATACTGGTTTTGTAAAATGTTTTGTAATTTATTTGAATTTATTTATACTGTAAGCCTTTTCTGCTGCATCATTAAGCTACAAGTTGAGTAGGGGTCCGACTTGTGGCGAGATAATTTGTGGATTTGGAAGGAAGACATTTTTTTATTAAATTCTGCAACACATTTAGTATTTTTTTAAACTAATGTTTGCTAGTCTTGTCAGCGAAATATCTATATCCAAGAACAACTTTTTTTTTTTAACTAGTTATGAGATCTTCTTGTGGTGGAACTTCCAACAATATTTGTCTGAAAACCATCCATATACTGCTTTTGTAACAGGACAAAAAAGTACAGAAAAATTGTGCAAACAGCTTTAGTTTATCTTTAGTGAATCACAGAAAAATGCTGTTCAATCTTAACCTAGAGAGTATACTTTGAAACTATACTAACAGCGAGTTAAAAGTAGCCTACAATTCAGTATTGCTTTGCTCAACATTAAGTGGTTTTCAAGAGAATAACATAGGTATTTCAAGGTATTTATTTGAACTACATAATACTACAATAATAAAGTGAATATGGTGTATATATAGAGAAAAATAAAAGTAAAAATCAATAGCCCATGTCTACCTAACTATTACACTAAATTATGATAACAGTGAAGAGGATGAAGCAAAAAAAAAAGAAAAAAAATAATACATTTAAGTCTCGCGAGATTACCACGGAGGACTGGGGCTTGGTCTTGGAAGTTTTCAGATGCATCTGTAGATGAATCATAACAGCATCAAGATGTCGGGACGATCAGGCCGCGCTGAGACCCGAAGTCGTGCTAAAGATGATATTAAAAAGGTCCTGGCTGCAATCGAGAAAGTGCGGAAATGGTATGTAGTCTGTGTGGTGGACAATATCGGGGGAATGTTTAAGTAGAGACTATAGCCTTTCTATCTGCTGCGTCGCTCAACAAACTTCAGTCGGGAAAGTTGGCTGACTGACGATGCTCTTGACCAATCAATGCCCGAGTTTAACTGACGGGGCGGGGCTAGTTGAGTTTTTTTTTCCGCCGAGAGCTGTCAATATGGCTACAGCTTCACATGCTGTGAGCTGTAATCCACACGACTATCCTGTTGTCACATTACCGTACAATTCACGAACACTGTCTGACTAACTGATTTTTCAGCATGCTATTCAAAGTTAACGATAAGAATAAATAAGCGTTACACGATATTTGATTAGCTGCCATCTATTTAGAAAAGACACGGGAATGTACATTGTATGCCATGTTAAAGATTAGTGCTTGTTAAGCAGACTGGTGTGTCACCTCAAATGATGTCCTCCCGTTTTTTTTCAAAACCAATTTCAACTCCAGGGAGAAGAAATGGGTCACAGTTGGAGACACATCTTTACGCATCTTTAAGTGGGTGCCTGTCACAGAAACAAAGCAGGTGGGGACTCTGTCATGTAAAACTTCACTAAATGTTCAATTGATCTGCATTTTAAGAAGCCTAATGTCACTTACCTCTTTGTTATCAGATATATCGCACCAAATCCTCAGGTGGAGATGTAAGAGGAATGAAAGACGTGGTCCTAGAAAACACAAACTCTCTACTGGACTTCACTGGCAAGTTTGCAGCTCGAGTCCCTATGAAAAGCATGACAATGTCAGGTCAACTTTATTTATACAAGCAAGGTGGACCTAAGTGCTTTACAGAATAAACATGTGTATATAATGTCAGAAATAAAGACAGTAAATGTGAAATGGCTATATTAAAAAAAATATTACTAAAGTTGGAGCTGTTACCTGGTTGTAATTCCTGTGTGCTCTGCCTCAGATGAAAACAGCAACCAGAGCTTTCTGTCAGATGTTTACCAGCCTAAAATGGATAACAGCAGCAGCACATCAAGCTCACAGCAGGTCAGCCCTCCGCACACCTCCAGCCTCAGGACTGAAGACTCCCAGCCACCGATGCTGGGGCAGGAGAGTGTGGACGGTAAGTAGAGATCTCTCTGCAGCATATGTTCACTCTATCCTTTCAGTATGTATCAAATGTACACACAATGCTATGTTCTTGAATGAGATAAGTTGTAGATTTAAACTAATTTTAATCAATTAATGTTTTGTCAATTTTGTGCCACCAAAAAACTAGACTTTTTAGTCAAGACTTTATGTATCTGGATAACAAATTATGAACAACAATCATTTTTACATTTTGTGTTTAAATTTTGACACTTTACTTTTTATTTCAACTGTTTTTTATTAATTTTGCATGAATTATAAACATCAGACATAGCACATCACACATTATTACTTATGTGGCCACAACAGAACACAGGCATCCAACATATGGCGTATAGAAACGTAGTGCAATGTGCATAATGGGGGACAATTCCCCCTTAACAACAGAACAAGCACCCCTTACAAAAAATAAATGTAAATGAAAAAAATTGAAGAAAAAGACAAAAATAAATAAATAAATAAATGAATGACACTTTACTTTTTGTCGACACTTTTTTCATTGTCTAATTTTAGTATACCTGTACTGTCGTTCGTTTACTTCTCTGTGTGCCTTTTAATTGCCCCCTGGGAACAAATGAGGTTTTTTTAATTGAATTTATTTGATGTAACAATGTAATATAGTTCCAAAAATGTTAATGTCACAAAGTTGCGTGTCCTAATTTTTTTTAGTATTCCTTTGCTGCAAAGCTTGTTTTATGACAGTAAACGTTTCCTTGTGAATTCAGAACCAGTTCATTCAGGACAGGAGGGAGCTGATGAGCCTCCTACTCTCATCAAGGAGGACCTTCTTTCATCAGGAACTGCCAGGCGAAGAAGCCCAGACACACAGGTTCACTCTCTGATAAAGGCCTACAACAATTGAATAATTGTTTATCATTTATATATATATATATAAATGATAATGACTGGAATGACTGTCCATATATATATATATATATATATATATATATATATATATACACACACGCATAAATATATATATATATATATAGAAATATAACTCATGGGCTGGTTAAATTGTATGAAATGGAAGTTAAAATAAACTGGATTATTTTTCAAATAATCTGGTCATTTAAATGACCTCCATTTTTTGTTGTTGTTCTTTTTCCTTGCAGGAGGAGTTAGATGAATCTGGAGCACCTCCTTTAAAGAAGATTTGCACAGGGGAAAATGCTGTCCTGAGATAGCTTATTTATAATCATTTTTGATAAAATGCACATGATACCTATCCCTATTCAGATTAGCTAATCTTTCAGAGTTGTTCTAGTATTTTATTGATATGTAAACAAAATTCGACAGTTCAGCCAGTTATAAAAAGAAGTATATACTTCTTTATTTTGGTTCACTTTCAAAGCTCTTTAAAGACTTGCTGTATTCAGTGATTGCTGGAGTTAATAGAGAGGTTTTTCTAAACTGTGGCAAGGCCCTGCTGTTTGACAGTTTGAATTAAGATTAATCTGCTGTAAATGTCTAGTTTTCTGGCAACTAACTTCTTGTAATTTCTCTGTATGTTGTGTAATTTTACTTTTGCATGGTTCCTTATTCTATTGCTTTTATCTGTAGCTTTACATGGCCAAATGAAGAAAAGATGTTAATTGTGTAGCTTCATGCAGATGAATGTTTATGTGTGCGATTTAGCTTTTTCATACACCCTTCCAAGAACAAATCTTTTCTTTGTTCATCTCATTCAATAATAAATGCTTTTCTGATATTTATAATATAAATTGTTGGGGGTTTTTTTATGACTGAAAGCAGTGCAAATCCAAGCAATTGCTTTGTACTATTTCCATTTTAAGTCATTAAAGATGCATGCATGCATGAATTCCCGTGATACCTCGTAGCCCCTTTGTGTAAGGAGATCCGTTTAATTTGGAGTCGAGACAATAGATAAAGATTATCGGATCATTTAAATGGAAATGGATTCCAATTAAATTTCAAGATATGCATTGCCAAAAAAATCGTAATGTTATTACATGATAAAAATGAATGTCAAAATAAAACCTAATCTTTTTTTGTCATCAGCTGACCTACAGCCCCTTATGAATATTCTAGCTGGGCGTTGTTTATCTTGGAGGGCTGTTCTCTGCGTACAATTGAAAGGTGATATTAGCCAATGACATCCTGTATCAGACGATTTGGACGAGGGCGCCATAGAAAACACCAATGAACGTCGAGAGGAGGCGGGACTGATGTGCGACGCTGCTTGCTGCCGGGGAAACGGGTACTGACGGTGTACGGATATGTGCCGGTGGACTAGAAACTCCCGCCATTTCGACAGGGAATTAACCTCTTGATTGATACAGGGTATAACCATAACCATCACTACTTCGTTATATGGAGACAGGAGGATCCAAAACTGCGGACGTTTAAACGAAAACATTTGATTAAAGGAAATATTTTAAAAGATTTGAATTGGACAGCGAGCCTGAGCTCCCGCCGCTGAACTGCGCTTTGGCTGCTACCGCGAGTTAGATTTTAGTTTGCATCCTTTCATGTTCATTCCGAGGAGCTAAAAGTTATCTAACTATACCGTTCGGCTACCTGTTCTTCGTCATAGGTGTTCTGTAAGTCTAGGATGACACCGCTACGAGAGGGGACGAGAAGGTGGCGATGAGGCGGGGGACACGAAGTGCTCTGTTATTGTTTTGCAACGAGCTAGCTATCCACCGTACAGGCTAGTGAGCTAGCTGCTGCACGTTGAGTGCCGGGCCTGCCGGCGGTGACGTGAGACCAGACACTTGTCTAAATGCTCTATTATTGTAAATCCTTTCTGTAGTTTTATTTTTTGACTACCGGGTTTGATTTGACGTCGGAAGCTGTGCCATTTGTTGAATAGAAATGGCACCGCTTTTAGGCCGGAAACCGTTTCCACTGGTGAAGCCGCTATCCGAGGCAGCAGGCCCGGGAGAAGATGTGTACATCATCGAGCACAGCCAGGAGGCCTTCAGGAACAAAGAGTATCCTTTGACGTGATGCTGATGCTCACTGTCCACAGTCGGTATGATGATGCTACGTTGTGACTGATTCTGTCCACCAAGCTGACCGTGTGATTACACAGTTACTGTTAACATGACTTACTGAACTTATTTTATGTTACCTTTTCAACATTTAGCCTCTGCCCGCATGTACACAGTTAACACTCGATGACTGCTAGCTAATGTTCCGCCTGCTCAGCAGCTCATTGTAACAAAGCGAGCGGGCTATTTAACAGAGCTAGCGAATTATAACATATATAGGACTTTGTACACTTTATTTGCTTAGCCATGTGTGTAGACAAGTGCTGAAAGCTGTCCTTTCACTTTAAGCTGTCGCGGCCTGGATGTGAGATACCGATGCTAACAGGGCAGCTAGCACGCTGCTAACGTCTACTCCACAGGCTGCTGACTGTACACGGCTAGTAAGAGTTAGCCGCTAACGTTAGCACGGGAAGGTCTTTCAGCCCCCGGTACAATTGTTTTGTTTTTTTAGAGGAGGACAAAAGCTGATCATAACACAGACATCATTTGGGGTATAATCATTTGGTGATCGTAATATTTAACGTCTATTGAAACCGGCGGTCAGCAGCTGTCAGAAGAAAGTAGACTCTGTTGTGACAGCTGAATGTGACACATGAAGTGTTGTCTACGTGTTTAAAGGCTACCTAAGTCTGATATAGTTTGAATGCCTGTTGTGATGTATCTGCTTTCCACCTGAAAGTCTAAATCTAACAGGGTTTGTTAGGAAGCATCTCTCCATCTCCCTGCAAAAGCAGTCATTTGTACCTGGTAGTAGTGATATATTATATATTCATTGTGTAAATGCTCTACTGTATTAAAACTGCTATCAACTATTTATATTAACGGTGTTTAATGCATAGTTGTGTTAAGCATTGACCTTTAACCTTACTGATAATTTCACTAATAGCAACACTGATACATTCCTTTAAAAAAAAAAAAAAAATCTTTCACTTTACTGTGATTTACAAACTATCAATGGCAGCATATCACACTTGTTCTCATCAGACTGATACACAAGAATGTTAACTTCCCCCACTGATCCCAGCAAGTCTTTACTTTTTTTTTTCTTTACATGTAACCACACATTTGTTGAAATGTGAAATATCTTTGTATGCTGGGTGCCATAAGGACTCAGCCTCATTTGTCAATTACTGAAATGTGTGACGCTACATCTTCAATGATTAACCATAACATGTCTTTCAGATCATTAGAAAAGCAACAGACTAAACAAGCACTCGTTTGAATGTATCATTGTGACGGTAATTTCCTTAACAAAATGTGTACAGAGAGTATGAGGCTCGCTTGCAAAGGTATGCTGAGCGCATCTGGACCTGTAAGAGCACTGGAAGCAACCAGCTGACACACAAGGAAGCATGGGAGGAGGAACAAGAAGTCACTGAACTGTTAGTAATCTATTCAATGTCATCAAACTGTTCAAATTATAGTCATTGCTGTATACAGTCCACAGCCTATACAGAGTGTCTCTGCTGAACAGATGTTTAGGTTGTTGAACATTACAGTGTGTCCGACAGAATGGCACTACCTGGGCGATTTATGTATGTGTACACATTTATCATTTATAATATAATTGTTATAGGACAGTATGAAGAGAGATGGGAAAAGTTGTGCGTGTTTGGAGGGGGGTGTACCTGCGACTTCTCTCTCTCTTTATAACCCTCTCTTGCGTGCAGGCTTGAGCTCTCAATGGCGATTAGATAGGCCAGAGATAGATTAGAGGTTGGTTCGTATACCTGGGTGGCCCGCCTGAGAATCGGCGATGTGTGGGAAACACTGCATTGCATTCAGATGTACAGTGAAGCTCTGGTTCTAGTAAAGCTATGAATAACACCTTTGGTTATATCGATGCCTTGGCCCAAGGATACAGATTAGCCTCTCTAACAGGAGCTCTGTAGTACGAGGGAGGAGCCAAACTCTGCAAGTGACGTTCACAAAGCTCGCTGCTTTGAATAAATCTGGTGCTCCTCCTCTTATTCTCTTCTATTTAGAGAGTGCGTGATCCTTGAGTCTGTAATGTCCTGATGAGAGCGTCCTTATTCTCATCTACAAAATGGAAGAATATGCTCAAATCATTTGAAATCTTTAAGCTGTGCCCCTTAAAGTCCAAACATCACCACCTGGGATCATGTTGACATTATTTATATAAGACACACTAGCAGGAGTACGCTGAGTCTTACGATATGTTCAGTGCAGAGACTTGGCAGAGCAGTCCTCAGCTGCCCAGAGTACAACTCGCAATGGACCATGGACTGTATTTAAGCTCTGTCTAAAAATATCCACCGTGTGATTGTGCTCCCCCTGCTGGTCACTCTCATGCACGTCATCCCTGTTATGCAATGCTTTAATTTCAACTGACCCTTAAGTGTTTTGCTGCATACAGGCTTCAAGAGGAGTATCCCAAGTGGTTTGAGAAGCCGGTCCTGGAGATGGTCCACCACAACACAGTGTCTCTCGACAAACTGGTTGAAATGGCCTGGCTAGAAATCCTCACAAAGTATGCTGTGGATGAAGAATGTGACTTCCTGGTCAGTTGGACTCCTTATCTTATCTGTTCTCTTATGTTGGGTCAGTTGTACATTTAGACCGTGTAATGACTTCATTGTTTGCCAGCTGAATATCTAAAATATCTTATCATCCCAGAGAGACACAGCTGGTTTTGTATTTTAACAATTGGTAGTGAAAAGTTATTGCAGACTATTTACCAAGAAAATCAACAAAAAAAAACAAGTAAACCAAAACTGTGTTCTTGATGTGTTTGGAGGTGCTCATTAGACTTTTTCACTTCAGGTGGGTAAGGACAAAAGCTTGCGGGTGAAGGTGGTAAAGATCCATCCCCTGGAGAACCCAGAGGGAGAGACGGGGGAGAAGAAGCTTGAAGGAGCCTGTGATTCTCCGTCCAGCGACAAGGAGAATGCAAGTCAGGAGAACCAAAGGAAGGAACCTCCCCCCCGAGAGGAGGAGAACAGGAGAGAGAGTCTCAGTGAGTCAACTGCGTCAACAAAAACATGAAGCACACAGAAAGGGGGGGAAGAAAAAAAGTCCAGCCAGACTCACTTTAAATTGATGGTTTTCTTGTTTTTCCCTATCAGGTGACCGAGCGAGGCGTTCACCGAGGAAACTTCCCACAGCCATGAAGGAAGAGAAGAAGAGATGGGTGATGCCCAAATTCCTTCCTCATAAGTACGACGTGAAGCTCATTAATGAGGACAAGGTTTGTACATCTTTTGATCATTTTGGCTGGCGCACCGTCACACGTTTTCATTTTGATCATATGTCAACCCTCTGCATTTTCAAAGGAGTAAAAACGTTTCCCAATCTTGACTCCGGCAGGTGATCAGTGATGTCCCGGTGGACAGTCTGAACAGAACAGAGCGCCCTCCAACCAAGGAAATCATGCGCTACTACATCCGACACTACGCCCTGAGGCTGGGCATGGGAGAGAGCGCTCCATGGGTGGTCGAAGATGAGCTGGTGAAGAAATTTAATCTGCCCAGCAAATTTAGTGACTTCCTTCTTGACCCACACAAGGTACATAACGCCTCCTGGTGGTTCCTCGTGCAGCACTCTGTGTGACAATGAATCCCGTTTCTGACTCTCACTGTTTTTTTTTTTTTTTTTCGTTTTTTTTTTTTGCTTGTCCAAAAAAGTTTTTAGCGGAGAATCCCTCAGCGAAGCGTAAGAGCCTGACATCTCCGGAAGGTAAACCAAGCAAAAAGCCGAAGACCTCCGAGACATCAGGAGAGGATACAGGAAACGAGAAGGGAGAGAAGAAAAGGAAGAAGAAGGACTCTTTGGGCATGCCACTCAGCCCGACCATTTGGGGCCACATGCAGGTTAGCTTGTTTTTTTTACTGCAAGGCATGATGGTATATGTTGCTTGGTTTGTGAGCTCTGCCTCTAGACCATGTTTCACAATGCATTGTAGGATACGTTAAATGGATTGTGTAGCGTATTCACTACATAGTGAGTACTGTGTGATTTCAGCCGCAGCATTTGTCTTCTTGTGTAATATGGAGTGTCCCTTTTTTTTTTTTTAAATGCAAAGCTTCGCTTAATGGGTCATGTTGTCTGTATTTCAGAAAATAAAGATGAATGGCTCCCCACTCAAGGTGAAAAATCCTGGAACTCCCAAGAAAGGGGAAGGCAAAGGCTCTTCTCCCTCCACTCCAAAATCCGGCAAAAAGTCCGGGGAGAAGAAGGAAGGAAAGAAAACTGGGAAAGGTGTCGATAAGAAGTTCAACATTCTCAAAGCTTCCAAAAAAGATGGCAAGTCCGGTCCCAAGACGCCAAAGATGAAGCAGATGACCTTGCTTCATCTGGCCAAGAGCACCCCTGCCGGGAGTCCTAAGAAGAGAGCCCGTAGTACTGGTCTGGGTACCCCTAAGCTGGGGAAGCCATTGCATCCCATGGCCCTGCACCTCCTCCGTTACTATAAGGAGAACAAGGGTAAAGAAGACAAGAAGACCTCCCTCTCCTCCCTCATATCCAAGGCTGCAAAGACCCTGTCCCCCGACGACCGGGGCCGGCTGCCGGAGGAGCTCCAGGAGCTCGTGCAGAAACGCTGGGAGCTCCTCGAGCAGAAGAAGCGATGGGCGGCCTTGAGCGTGGAGGAAAGACAGGAAGAAATGAAGAAACGCCGCGAGGAACTCAAAGAGAAGCTGCGAGAGAAGGCCAAGGAGAGGCGCGTGAAGGAGTTGCTGGTCCGTCGCGAACAATCCCGCAGATACGAGGACCAGGAGATCGAAGGTGGCAAGAACCTGCCGGCGTTCAAGCTCGTAGACATGCCCGAGGGTCTGCCAAACACCCTGTTTGGGGATGTGGCTATGGTGGTGGACTTCCTCCACTGCTATGCAGGGCTGCTCATGCCAGATGATCAGTATCCCGTCACATCAGTGGCTCTGATGGAAGCACTGGCAGGGGAGCGATCGGGCTTCCTCTATCTAAACCGTGTGCTGGTGGTGCTGCTTCAGACGCTGCTGCAGGACGAGCTGGCAGAAGGCTACAGTGAGCTCGACATGCCCCTATCTGAAATCCCTCTCACAATGCACTCGGCGTCAGAACTCGCACGGCTGTGCCTGCGACCGTGCGACGCCCACGGAGAGGACAGCGGTCAAGGCTCGGAGGCTTCCGGGCCACTCGGGGGCTTTGACGACGTCGTGACCAGCGAGTTCTTGGAGAAACTCGAGACAATCGAGGTGTTTGAGCTGAGCCCGGAGGAGAAGGTCCACCTGCTGGTGGCTCTGTGTCACCGCATACTCATGACCTATTCAGTCGAGGACCACGTGGATGCAAAGCAGCAGCGCTCAGCGGAGCTGTGGAGAGAGCGCCTTGCGATGATGAAAGAGGTTAATGACCGCAAGAGGGAGGAGAAGAAGAAGCGGAAAGAGATGGAAGGCAAAGGTAGGCAGTAGAATAAATATGAAGTTAATGCTCTGGTTTGAACATTTTTCTACCACTGAATTAATCACAAAAGAATCTTGTGATGGATAATCCTCAGAATAAATGAATACCCCTTTTAATGTTCTTCAGTTTTACTTTTGATTTTGCATATCAAAATATAAAACAGCCTCCCAGTGTTTTATTAGATCCCTAATCTGTAAACACAATCTGATAAACGCTGTTTGTTTTTTCTAATTGGCTTCATAGGAGAGAAAAAGAAAGAGGGCGCTTCGAAGAAGGAGAGCAAAAAAGAAGTGAAGGTGGAGCCAAAGGTGGAGCCAGAGGCGGAGGACATGATCAGTTCAGTGAAGAGCCGGCGGCTGATGTCCATGCAAGCAAAGAAGGAGAAGGAGGAGATGGACAGACTAAACAAAGGTAAATATAAAATTAAAAAAAAAGATCCTTACTTCACAACTCTGAAGTCAGCGAGTCTCACTCTGATTTGGTTCTGTTTTTTTTTTTTTTTTTGTTCCGCCTCAGAGCGCATGGAGAAGGAGGCAGAGGAGGAGCGGATGCGTAAACAGAGAGCTGCGACAGAAAAGGCCTTCCAGGATGGGATCGCCAAAGCCCGACTGGTCATGCGCAGGACTCCACTGGGTACAGACAGGAATCATAACCGGTTAGTACTGCGCCCAAATATCAACAGATGATAGCCATACGTTTTTCAAACTACCAGTAAATTAAAGCCATGTTACCTTTTGATGTCTTTTCTTCAGCTACTGGGTTTTCTCCGACGTGGTTCCTGGTCTTTACATCGAGAAAGGCTGGGTGCATGAAGGCATCGATTACAGCTTCACTCCTCCGCCCGAGGACAAAGCAGCTGAGCCTGAGGTGGACGAGGAAGAGGATGGTGGCTCCACTGCAACTCAAGATTCACAAGGTACATTTACAAAACAAGTCTTCATCAGCGTCGTTTCTATAAAGGGATTTATTCATAAATGATTCAAGGTGGAGGTCTATAACCTCGTCCTGTTCAGGTCTGATTTATGTATTATCAGTGTTCTGTTTAGACTTATTTCTGTGCTCGACAAATTATATGAAAATAAAATGTGTAAATGATCCATTTCTGTTCATATTGTAGAGGCCGAAAAGGACGATGGCAGCATAGACGATGCTGTGAGTGAGGGAACCCAGCAGGGGGCAGCAGCTGACATCTGTATAGAGACCACTGTTCCCAATCAGGGACAAAACCTCTGGTGAGAGCTTTGCTTCTGCCCTCGCCCCCCTCTCAAAATCTTTATTCTTCACATAACCTGCTGTTCTAAAACGTAGCTTTTACGTTGAATACAGGTTCATTTGTGACAACCTCGCTGAGCTGGAGGAGCTGGTGGAAACTCTTCATCCTCAGGGGGTCCGAGAAAGCGAGCTGAAAGCCAAGATACAAAACAGGTGTGTGCAGCCTCATTAACGAGCACAAAAGCATTCCCAATAAATCCACGGTGAGAGCTGCACTGGTAGATAAAGAGCAGTCTGTTTTTGGCGTGTTTCCAAAAGAGAGAAATATCTCAGGCGTTCATCTAGTGGTCCAGTCTGTTTTCACTTTTTGGAGTTTTCCCTTTCACAAAGCTGTTGAATCATTCTGTCAAACTTTTATTTCTAATGTGAAAGGGCTACAAGTGTGTACTGGTGTGATAAAGTCAACCCAGGGCCTAACTGTCCTTTGTCTTGCTCAGATACCAGGACATCCTGCACTCAGTCCATCTGACTCGTAAGGCTAAACTGGGCCTCAGGACCTGCGACGGCTATGCAGAGCTACTCAAGTACCTGCGCAGCGACATCCAGGAAGTAGCTTCACGACTCCAGAAAGGTGGCCTGGGATATCTAGATGACAACGAAGACATTGAAGAACAGGTGATTAGTTTGTTTCAACACTGAAGACTGTAAACAGAATCACATCTTTATTCTTTGAGGTTGGGTATTCAGTTTTTTGTTTTTTTTTATGATACATGGTGAAATGTTACAGACTTTATCATGTGGTGTTTTTGTTTTTGTTCACTAATGAAAACCTGATAGTAATTTGAAATGATCGTTTCCCTTCACAGCTGAAAGAAATGGAGAGCTTGAAAGAGTTTGGAGAGTGCATCATCACTATTCAAGCCTGCGTGATCAAAAAGTTCCTACAGGGATTCATGGCCCCAAAGCAGAAAAAGAAGAGAAAGCAAGGAGGGGAAGAAAGCAGCAAGGCCGAGGAGGTTGACGAGGAGAAGAGATTGGCAGAGGAGGCCAGGGTGAGAATGTCCCTCTGTCATTTTTTGAACATTTTTACTGACAAAACGTGAGCTACGTTGACGTCATGAAATAAAGGTAATTAAAGAGAAACACTGAACCTGCTCGTGTAAAGTCTGAAACAAAATGTGTCTGTTCCTCTCTAGGTAGCGACAGCAGTGGAGAAGTGGAAGACTGCGATCCGCGAGGCGCAGACCTTTTCCCGCATGCACGTCCTGCTGGGAATGCTGGACGCTTGCATAAAGTGGGACATGTCTGCCGAGAACGCTCGCTGCAAAGTCTGTCGCAGGAAAGGTAAGCACGGCTCGCACTTAGCTTCAAAGGGCCCGCTTGTTTCTGTGAAAGCTAATGAGCTATTATGAGCATTACACTTAAAACCTAAAGTCTATAAGAGGAAGGACAATTGACATTTACTCTGTTAATTAAGAAAACATCAACTCTACAGTGAGCCCTGAATGAAAGGTGTACTGGATTACAAACAGTGTTTGCTCCCTGTCCAGCGTTTAGACAGAGCCCATGTGTGTTGAAGCTGATGGAGCACAGGACCAGAGCTACACAGGGCAGCAGGGCCAGGCTCAGAGCAGAACAGACTAGTAGTGTCAGGCAGGTCTACATACAGAGCTCGCAGACCCGCAGGCCAACAGGTGAACCTGTAGTGTTAAGCTGACTGTATAAGAGACGGTAAAACAAAAGGAAAGTGTGCACAAAGTTTGTTGAATAACAGAAGAGTGGAAGAAAAAAACAGAATGGAGTCGATTGAGACGGTTATGTCGCCTTTAAAGAAACTCTTGTTACGTCAATGTTTCTCAGGTGATGATGAGAAACTTATCCTCTGTGATGAGTGCAACAAGGCCTTCCACTTGTTCTGTCTGCGACCGGCTCTGTACCGCATCCCGGCGGGGGAGTGGCTGTGCCCGGCCTGCCAGCCCACCGTGGCCAGACGAGGATCCCGCTCAAGGTTAGTGTCGGCCTCATGCCGTTTCCCCTGAGCCAAACGTTTCCACTGGCTTACTTTTAAAGTGAGAGTGAGCTCGCTCAGATATTTAGAGGTAGTATTTTAGAAGTTGCTTCCCCTTCCTCGTTCTTCGGAAATGTTTGTGAAATGATTTCTCCAACTAAACCAAAGCTCTGTCGTTTGTTTTTTTTTCATCATCCTTTCTATCGTAGAAACTACAACCAAGACACTGATGAGGAAGAGGATGAGGAGGACTCTCAAGAGGAGGACTCAGAGGAAGATGAAGAGGACGAAGAAGAGAATGACTATAAAGCCATGGGCCACAGCTGTGAGTGTCAGAACTTTGAAAAAAAAAAAAAAACCGATAGACCGATTTTCTTTGTTCCTTTTTCAGAGATCATGAGTTATTGATTTCTATCAGGACCTAAAAACAATTTCAACCAAAATCTAAAAAAGTGTATCTGGACAAACGTGCCTTTAAGTACAGTTCACTGTGGTTGATTTTAGCTCACCAACTGATGGTGATCAATATGACCATGTTTGCTGAACCTCCAGGTCATTAACCTTTTGTAAGTAACAACACAAAGAAGGAGACTGTTTTCTGTCGCTTCCCCACATTTCACCCAAAACAAATGTTTATCAACACCATATTCACTCATACAAAACAGTTAAAGTCCCAGATTTCCACATAGTTTAGGACAAAGGGTGACTTTAGTGTTGGGGAGGATGGGAATGAGAGGAATGCTTCTGGGTGATGTCGTCTCCCCGTCTCCTTTGTCACCGTGTTTAGTATAGTGAGCTCAGGATTGGACCTTCAGCTTTGAAGCCAGGTCTCACTCTGGTTTCACGTCGAGTATGTGGCAGGATGATCCCCCCTCTGTCAGTTCACGCTTCATGCCAAGGATAACAATCCCAACACGTTTTCTGCATCAACACTGAAAGGCTCCCGAGGACGGAGTCAACCCAACACGTAGTGCAGGTTTCCAACCAGTGGGCATCTTTTCACACAGTGTTGTCATCACAACAGGTTCAGGCTAGAACTTCAATACGATTATTTTTCTCACCGCAGGTTTAGTGACATGGAATAGATCATTTTTCTGTGCCTTTTTTTAGTGCTTTGCACCTGTTTTTACCGGGGTTATTCTTTTAGACTCGTCTTCTTTGACATCTTCATTCTTTCATTCCTTATCACCTCTCATTATTTTCTTTACAGTGAGACCGAGGAAGAAGAATAAGCAGTCTGCACCCCGACCGAAAAGTTCAAAAAGCAAATCCAAGAAGCGGTCCTCCTCGAGTAGTCAGAGCAGCAAAGCGAGGAGCGGGCCCAACAGCCCCGCAGACATCGATGAGCTGGTAGGAAATCCTCGTAACACTCGGGGCTTCTTCTTGGGTTTTATAGAAGAGTCGATCTCAAGAAGTAGCAGGTTGGAAAAGTTTCTTCTCTGACTCTCCGTCTGTCGTTTTGGGGTTTGTGCAGGTCCGACAGAGCTCACAGACAGGAGTGCGCAGGCAGGTGCTGGAGCTGGAAAGGTGTGAGGAGATCCTCAAGAAACTGATGAAGTTCCGCTTCAGCTGGCCTTTCAGGTGAGCGGTCACCTCATAGTCAACAGCCAGGGGGGAGGGGGGGTTGGGGGCGGGGGCGTTTTGTTCCTTTTTATTAGACAGGACGTGTAGAGTCGGAAATCGGGTACAGACAGTTTGGGGAATGACACGTGGGGAAATGAGCACACAGGTCGGATCTGAACCCGGAGGACCACAACCGCCGTACATAGGACACACTCACTAACCACTGTTCCACCAACAGCTTATGTTGCCAGTAGTGTCTGACACATGCTCTGTCCTGGTTTTGGTCCTTTGCCAATGATGTCCCTGTTGTATGCATAGTGTATGATCACTTCTCTATGGTCTAACCATGGCCATTTTCTCGTGCTCCACAGGGAGCCTGTGTCCGTGGACGAGGCCGAGGACTACCTGGACATCATTTCTCAGCCAATGGATTTCCAGACGATGCTGGGAAAATTGAGTCAGGGCTCGTATCGTAACGCTCAGGATTTTCTGGAAGACATAAAACTTGTTTTCTCCAACGCAGAGGAGTACAACCAGCAGGGCAGCTCAGTGCTCTCCTGCATGGTCAAGACGGAGCAGTCGTTCACCGAGCTGCTCCAGAAGCTGCTGCCCAGCCTCAGCTACCTCCGCCGGCGTTCACGCAAACGCGTCAGCCAGCAGCCTGCAACATCTGAGGAAGAGGACGAAGAAGAAGAAGAAGAGGAGGAGGAGGAGGAGGAGGAGGAAGAGGAACCGAAGAAGAAAATGCAGAATGGGAAATCAAACAGGAAATCCAGAAACAGTCGGGGGCGGAGGGAAGAGGAAAGCGAGAGTGAGGAAGACGATGGCGAGGAGGATGACGGCAGGAGGAGAAGTAAGCGCTCCTCCACCACCTCAGGAAAAAAGGATTACAGGGAGCAGGATAGCGATGGCGAGCGGGACACGCGCAGAACTCGTCAGCGGGGGGGCAGGGGCGACGCTGCAGGGACGAGCAGCGAGGAGGAGCGGTCCAACCAGCAGCGACATTCCAAGAGACAGAAACGCTCATAAAAGTCCAGGATGCTTCTTTTGTTTCCTTTCTGTCGTTTTTCTTGCTTTAAAACTTCTGTCCTGTTCTTCAAAATGATCAAGAGACCTCCTCCTCCTCCTCCTTCAGCCAGCCGGAATGAATCCTTAGGACTCTTTTGTGTTGTTGAACTTTTGTGTTCATATTTTGAAAAATGACAAATGAAAACTGATTTATATTTGTAACGTTTAATATTGATGGGTTTTTTTTTTTTCAACCACAAAAAGAGATGATGGAGAGGTCCTCGTAGCTCTTAACACTTCAATTTGAATTTCTTTTCCAAGTTGACAACCGCACACTTAGAGGCACACACGCGCACTATATAGTGTCATTTGGCTTAAAGCGTTCTCTTGTGCCCTGATTTGTACTGTTAGAGACACCAGTGCAGTGTAACCAGAGGCGAGTGTCCTCACACTTGAAACACAGCCATCACTTCAGTGGCACGTGTCAGCATCAGGAAATCTAACCAAGTGTAAAGGATCCAAACCTCTGTCGCTAGTCGTGGCGTTTGAACCCACTTGACTCAAGTACTTGTCCATGTAGCCGATTTTTTTTTTTCCCCTTGGAAGTGTGTCCTGGCATAGCTGAACATTTCCGTCTTATTTCGACGTATCTTGATACCAAAATGATCTCAAATGCAAGTTTATAGATAAGATAGGATTTGACTAGTTGTAGTTTTTTTTTTTTTTCTGTCATTTTTACAATGCAGGTTCAGATTTACTGTGAAAATCTGTGCGTGTCTAAAGGATCACAAGTGTAGTCTTCTCACTTTAATCCTGAAACACATGTTTCATCTCAGCTCTAAGTGCCAGGATGTTTTTAAAAAATCTGCGACCCTGACGTTGGAGTCTGTGTCTTGGCATGAGGAGCTGACCAGCCTTTCCTCCCCCGTAGTGCCCAGCCTCTCAAAAGAACCGGTACCTCAATGCTCCGTCAGTTTGCACTCCTCCAGTGTAAGGTGCACCTATTATGCCAGCAGCTACAAGACCATACTTTATAAAAAAAAATAATAAAAAAAAATTATGTGCATTTGTAAACAGTGTTTAAAACAGATGTGACGTTTGTTAACAAAATGGGCATTTTTGAATATTTGATATTTTTTGCACATTTTATTTGGTTATTGTAAATGACAACTTGTTAGTCGATCTTAATCACATCCAATAAATTGATAAGGTTTAACCAGGGCTCTCTTCTAATCACTGCAGTCAAGTTGTTTTAAGTGTTGTCACAGTTGAAATAATTGAATTAGCCGCCTGTACATTTTATAACAAAACACCAACAAGCCTCAAGTCATTCATCAAATCGGTCGAAGTTACTGAAGGTCGTCCCTGCGTTTCCTGGTTGGGACACCAGGTGGTGCTCTCCTCCTGCTCTTCTTTCCTGCCAGCAGTTGTCAAGTAATTGATTCACAGCAGCTCTGATTCACTGCGCTGTTAGTGGAGCGATCTGCACAGCTTTGTGTGCTGAGCTTCAAAGGACAGGGGAGCTTCACAGAGCAGCTTTTTGAGGTCTTTTGTAAAAAGGTATGTTAGAAAAACTTCTGCAAGAATTTGACATTTTTGGATTCAGGGGCTTTACACATTCAACCAGAATTATTTTTTTTTGTAAGAGGAGAAATGTCCTGTAGTCTGGCAGGTTGTTATTAGTGTATCTCTGTCTTTATATACGAAGGATGCAGTGGTCGTTCCCCACTGTCTGAACTGTACTGTGCTGTCCTCGTCTTCTGTCATCAAACCTTTAACTGACTTGATGTTTCCACAGATTTTCAATCCTTTTCTTACCTTTGTTTCAATTCGGCTTCGTTCCTGACATAGATACCAACTGATAAAAGACGTTTGAATAATTATTTAACATTTCGACAAACTAAAAGTGACTGCCCTAATTTTCGACTTCTGATCTGACTGTAAATGCTTTCTTTTTTTCATGAAGGAACTGCAAAAGTCTTTTACGCTTCCTTTTTAAATATATATATACACAAATATATTTCTAGCCTAAAAATAAGGTTTGGGCAGGTTCAGAGGATTCCCATGTAAAGAATTTCCAATAAAGTTTCTGGACAAAGACTGTAGTCAATGTTTTTAGTTGAGATGATGAGCGTCCCCAGGTCGGACAGACAGACATCACTGCCATCTGTAAAAGTTTGTGTCAAGACAATGAAGAGGAAAACGGGTCAGCAGTGACCACCAGCTGATGTACTATTCTGCTTTTTTTAATAAAATATCAAACCGTTTTCTTACTCTCTCTGGTGTTTACTTCCCCCTGAACCATCTGCATCTCTAAATGGAGGTCAAGTAAACTTCAAATGTTTATTTTGAAGACAAAGACAGCATTAAAGAGGTTAAATGGATTCAATTCAATTAAAAGATGCATAACTAAAACGGATTAGCACTGGACAATGTATTCCATTCAACAAATGGAGAGCTGATCGGGTTGATAAAGTTAGTTACACAGCTTTGACACGTTAAGTAGTATTCCTTCACAGTCAGAAGAAAGCTGCAGACGGACATTAAGTGTCAGCTCGACCGTTTGTGTGTCTAGACTTTCACTTCATTTGACACCTCAGGTTGAAAAAAGAAATATCCTTCAGTCAGCAAAGACACAGGAAAGCTCTCCGCAACAATCTGTCCATTCAAGTACCAGAAAAGTCTCACAATCTGGAACTGAGGAGTTCAAGATCTAATGAAATATCTGGTGTGGTGCTGACAGCGTCTGAACCATCTGTAAGCTGGCAACAGGTGTAAGGGTCAGACGGATCAGAGGAGAGGTCAGCGATGTGAAAAGTCAGTGGAAACGTAGCACTTGATTAGAGGCTGTTTGGAGTTCGGTGACAGCTGCACCAAGCTCGAGTAAACCAAAGTTATGCTTCATTTTGGTACGTTTTATTGACATTAACTGAATTTAAGGTCCCCCCCCGCAAAAAAAAATCCAGGTCCATGATCTGTACCAGATGAAAAGAAGTCAATGGCAGATTGAGGACATTATGAGCTACACGCCTGGAGGCGTGAGGAGGGAAATTGCAGCTTTTTGTCTTTTTTTTTTTTCTTTTTCTTCCTGGGACTTGATGCTGACTGAATGTTTGTGACAGCCAGATTTGGTGACTGACTGTTTTGGGAAATGGAGCCAAAAACAACTGAACCTTGCTTTACCTACCAATACGATCTCGACAATGATTTGAGCGACCTTCTTATGAACCGGCTCCTGGGAGGATTAGCCTCTTTAGCATTCAAGAGTTTGTTGTTAAACCGAATAAAATACAATACAGTCATGATGTATTAACTTTGGTTTTAACTATTTCCAAACTCTTGACATGTGAAGTATTGTTCATTCTTAGAACGGTGCATCCTATGCTGGGAAACCCAGACATACATTAAATCTCGCAGCTTACTCCCCGTTTACTTAAAGGAGCTCATTTGCTGTTCATCTTGCACATGGGAGCGTCTGAGTTTTTGCAGGTAGCCAGACAAAGAGGCCAAAAGGCCAAAATTTGTGAAAGAACCCTGTATGATGAATGCTGTGATTTTAAAGTATAATGTTTGGTGGTCATCGGTTTTAGACTGACAGCGGGCAGTGCAAACTAGTTTAGTGCTTCTTTTAGCATTCGTTCACTTGCTTTATACTTACAAAGAAACAATAGGAAAACAACAGGTCTACTGAACAGATGTCTGACTACTAGTTTAGTTTATTAGTAAAGGACTGTATTGGGGGTCTGACTCTGTAAAATGTAAGCATGTTAGCTTTATGATTCTAATGTGTTCAGATATGAATCAGCTGAAATGACAGCTGAGCTCATAAGGAAAGCAGCTCTGCTGTAGCCTCTGTGAAATTATGTACAGTTCATTTGGGTCATCCATGTTTGTGTTTAATTCTACTATTCAGGTCGTTGTGCTCGAGGATGATGATGATGATGATGGGGTCACATGCACCTCAAATAAACGTGAGAAGAGTACTATTAAAGTTATGTATTGTGTAATGTAAAATAAGGATTTAGTTGGGGCTGATGTGGATGACTGGTCTTGACCTGAAGTCCCCTTTGCTTTTCAGAACGTTTTTAGTGAGTTTTAGCTCATTGTTTCGCTGTCAAAGTCGGTAATTTATTGTTTTGGTTCCCTTGAATCTTTCTCATGACTTCATTTCAGCTGCAGCAGGCAGATTTTTTTTTCACAGGAAAAGCTCTCAAAACTGCCTACATCTTGTGTGTGAACAGCGACTGAGGATATTTAGGTGGAGACCAAACACAGAGCTAAAACGGAGCGAGGAGATTCGTCTGCTGAGCACAAACAACGCCAAAATAAATGATGTGTTCTCTGTAACTGCTGGTTAGATTAAAGTTAGAATAAAAGGTGATAATTAGCTGATGTTGACTTCAACTTGTTCTATTGCTGATCATTAAGGTTTAACAATACATCTTTAGCTCATGTTATTTCAAGTGTCAGCAGCATACATTAACCTGAAGCAAATTATCTAGAAATATAACACAGTTATGACAGCACTAAAGCTGCCGATGAATCTGACCTGACGGGCTAATACAACAGGCAAACACTGTCCATGCGCACACTACCCTTTGAACCCTGGACAAACTGTCAGCAGCAGAGGATGACCAAGCCATCTCCTCAGTGCGTGCATGATGTGTATAAGCAGAGCAGGGAAACCCACCCAGCAAATATTTACCTCAGTTCCAAAGCAGTGCACAGGACTGGTGCGAGAAGAGAAAAAGGGTGAAGTTATTGTGGAGTGATTTGTGTTTACTCCTACGACACTTTGATCAAAGTGCTGATCCAATGTTTCTTTCCTTCCTGTAACAAGAATCCAAAAAAAGGGGGGTGTTCTTGGAACTACAGTACACAGTGCCAGACAGGCCAGGAGGGGGGCCTGTTCAATAGTATCGTCTGGCCCATGTATTTGAAACACAAGAACACCATCACCAAATTGCTGATAATGTTTCAATGATTCTTTAAACACCTCAATCTTTGAATAGATTAGGTTTGAGCACATTTTCTGTCCAGGGATTGTTTCTTATCCACGTAATATTTATTATGACGTGCTGTTACCCTCTTGGCCAGGTCACCCTTGTGAGAAGATCTTGATCTCATTGGGTAAACTACCTGGTTAAATAAAGAAAAAAACATTAAAATAAGATTGGCAACTTTCATGACCAAAAGGACCACATAAACGTTTTTTTTTGTTTGTTTGTTTGTTTTTTTAAGTACAAGAGGGCCAAATTGTGTCAAAGACTCTCAATGATACAATGACTTCTATTTGAACAGGAGTAAATATACCACTTTCAACAGAATTGATTAAAACCAGCCATCTAAATATTAAAATGAAATGCTTAACTAATGTGTTAAACAGAATTTAAGCCACTTTGTCAGTGCAGCGAGAAAATAAAGAAATGTTCTTTAAACATGAAGTTTTTTCAGTGCAGAGTTTCTCGACGTGTGGTCAGCTCCACAGGTGCATCCAATCACTAATTAAGACTCTTTACCTGCTGATGTAACGATCAGCAGGTGAAGAAGCTGCTGCACAAGTGGGCATGAGATTTCAAACATTTTGGAGGCTTTATACGTTTAAAGTATACATCACAATTATCACAAAGATGCTGCTTTCAAAGTTTTCATCATTACACAATGCCTGACTAGATTCTGTGTTTGAGGTTTTTTCCCCTTTTTTTTTGATTAACCAATAAGAGCAGCTAAGATAAACATTATGTATCTTCCTCACTCAGAGTTGCCCTTGAGGAGGTTTCTAAATCACTCTGAAGCTAAAACTCCTCGCTAGGATGTTTTAGGCTATAAGAGCTCTTTGAGAGGATTCTCGTTCGGTTGACTTAAAGTTAGGTTGAGACAGCATTTCTAGCATAGAAATAATCAGCTTCATAAGCCCCCTGCAGTAAAGGGTGACGTCATTAAGGCTTCTGTCATTCATATTTAGTCTATATTAACAACACAAGCAGAGACACAGGACCATGGTGAGCCAAAGCTAAATGTACAGTTACAGTCACACTGAAAGATTACTGCTTAGAAACCTCAAACAGCTGGCAGACAGTTTGTAAAAATAGTATGTTATGTGTTGATATGTTTTAAAGGAGCTGTTTTTTTTATATAATAGATGCTTCTGATTCGAAAAGTACAAACTCAAATGATAAAAGCCACCTTGCAAAAGAATGTCAGGATTTCCGTAAATATACTTAAAAGGACAGATCAGGCTCAGAGAGAACCTGTACTGGCTCAGGTTGGGTGTTCAGCTTTTTACCCCCCACAAAACTGTGCTAGAGACCAGGGACCCCCAAGTGTCCCTATTTTAGAAATTGTGAGAAAGGCTAGAAGCAGAATATATAGTCATCTCCATGTAGAAATTGTAGGACTGTGTGGACACTCAATTAAAGATTAATTACTTTAGTACTATTAACAAACATGTAGATAATGTTCCATATGAACGGGAAACAGGGAGCTTTAGGTTTTAGTGATTCAGGACATATTTTCAAATGTGACTCTGAGGTAAGTCCCTCAGGGGATTAGGACCCCCAATTTGTTACAAAAGTTGGAAGTGGGACCCAGAGTTGTCTTAAAGTCATGCCAGACAGATAATCAAAAAGAACATAAAGGCAAGATTGGAGAAAGTTCTTGGCTTGTGTTTATGCAGGCACGCAGGCACGCGCGCACACGTGCACACGTGCACACTCAGAGAGAAGCCACAGGGAGAACCTCTCACTACCTCTGAAGGTGAGATCGTGAGTCAGCACAGTTCACTGGAGTCCACGAGTATATATAAGCTCCACACACCTGCTCTCAATCCAGTCCAATCAGCCACAAACACACCTGTCTCTGAACTGAGTGGATTTCTTTACCAACCTCCGTGAGAAGTTATAGTGCCCTCACACGGGGTGCTCAGTACTTTGTGACATCAGAATTAGGTGTTTTTATGGGTGCCAAAGAGCACCCTGCATATATTGGCTAGATAGGAGTGAAACAAAATAATCACCAAAAGAGGGTAGATAAAAAAAAAGTTTGGATCTTAATAATAGTTACCGCATAATGATTTATTTTCCATGTGGTTAGGTGATACATTAAAGATATAATATTAGTAATTAAGAGAATATTTTTTAAAAGAGCAGATTCCCGAATACATGGCAGAAAAGGAAAAGCTTTGATGATATAAATAAAGGAATCATGTGCTGTTGATAATAGGCTTTTATTTTGGGTTATGTAAGAGATGGGATTAAATCTCATCTAACATCCTCTAAGATGGTGTTCAAAGTCACCTGATCCTAAACTGGACCAGCAGTGCTCCCTCACCATCATCAAAACACCCACTGAGAGGATAACTTTTCAGAGACAAGAACTGTTTAAGTCCAAACACACTAAGTCTGCTCCGTTAGCTTGTTGAGGTGTGATATCTTACAGAGACACCCCTCTGTGCCTTTAATAGCTTCACCTTTGAATGACTGCAGAGATCAAACATTCATAAATATCTTCCTACATGTTGAACAGGTCTTCATCTTGAGATGCGGTTATACCAAGACTCTCTTGCTGTGTTTTTGACACCTGTCCCACGGCTGCCTTCACACAGGATGACACAGCGAGTCAAACGCTCCTGCTGGAGTCGGTATTACGATGCATGAAGGAGGTTTTGAGCTGTTAGCGTAAACTGGATTTGTGTCATATCACGGCACACTTCAGAATGAGCTCAGTCAATAGTCTATCAGGCTGGCAGCTGTAGAAACACAGAGGAAATGAGGACAAGAGGAAGAGAGACTGAAAAATCCTGACAGTCTGCCAGAACAGAAAGAAGAGAAGTAAAGTAATCATTCACTGAGCATAAAGGTGACCTGAAAATGAAGTGCCAAAAACGACTTGCATGACCGCAGTGGTGTCATGCCCTAAATTTCTCTCTCCCATCTGCTTTAAGTGCATAGAACAAATGGTTGTTAATGCATTATTCAAAAAACAGAACCTTCTTCCCCAATTTTCTCCACTCATGTGCATCCTCTGCCTTTGATGATATAACCACAGTAAGAGTGGGGGAAACGCGAGGGAGTGCTGAAACGGAGGAGTTCAGAGGATGGCTTTTCTCTTGGGAACACAGAGCTCTCATCCCAGAGGGGATCCTGCACTCTTCTGAAATCTTCCTGTAGACCAGGCTCCAAACAGGAGCATTAACATATCAGTCATATATCCTCTCTGCCTTGACTGCAACCAAACACGTTCAGTGCCAAGTTACACACTTGGCCTGCTTCCTCAGCCTGGCTTTTCATCAAACAGGTACATGTAGGTTATTCCTATACGAGTGGTTGCGTCTTCGTGAATAACATTTTAATGTGAGATTTACATGATGGAACAAATCTCAGAAACGTTAAAGGCAATCTGAAAAACGACCAGAGAAAATAACCTCAGAATCACCCAGGGATTTCTTTGAACTCTGGGATCCAGATATGGCAGCAGCAACAATTAGATGAGCATGCTGCGGGGAAGATGAAAGGCAGTCAAACTTGTAGTCGTAATAAGTGGGCTGAGGCCTTTCATGATTCATACGGAGGCTTCATCTTACTGCTCAGTCAAGCTAGTGATCCTAAATGTTGAATAAGCTTATATATATCTGGATTCTTTGTTAAGCTCAGAAGTTGATGATAAAAAGCCAATTAACTTCCTCCAACACTTCTAGGCATAAACAGGGATTTTTAGATGAAAGGTGTCCAAATTACGATGAGTTCTCAAGCACTAAACACAACACTGATGTCTCATACTAGTCTTATACTAACTGAAGTATTTTAACAAATTAATAATTAGGATTATTAATAATTACAAATTAACATTAATTATCTCTCTGACCATTATAAGATTAGCAATGCTCTCATTTCTTGATATATCGAGAAAGAGGCTGTTGCTTAGCAGTCTATATAGCTAAAGATATAGACTGGAAATAATAGGACACGGCTCACAAAATAAAATGGTGCCTATTTTCATAAGTTTTCTATGGGTTCTATGAATTTGGACAGAGTTAAGCTTTGCTAACTGTCTGCAGGCTGTAGTTTATTAGCCTAGCCAAAGTTTGATTCAACTCTTACGTCTGTGTTCAGTATGACGCTACAGACAGAAGGCTGTCAAAGGAAACAGTCACTCATAAATGACCAATCCTAATAAGTCAAGGTTTTTCTGTTTTTCTATGGATAATACATTTGAAAAAGAAAAGTCATTCACAAGAGGGGACCCTGGTGAAGGCCACAAGCCGACATGTGTCAGTCTAATTTGTTAATAAAGTTGATCTTCACACAACTGAGTGTTGCTGGAGCTTTCCGACTTATTTACAAAAGTAAACGTGCACTTTTTAAAAGATTAAGAAGATTAAATAGTGACTTTGGACATTTGTCTTGAGTCCTTAAACACAGATGAGATTAGTGGACAGAAAGAGGAAATGCATGAAATTCATTCCTGGTTGGTGTGCACACAGACTTCATGCCACCCTGTATTAGTCAGTGCCACACTCAGTCCTCAGTCAAAAAAAAGTATGGGCCCGCCCCTGTGGATACTACGTTTTTTAGCAAAGCAAAACAGGTGAACATATAAATGTATTTTTTTTTAAGAAGTAAGAGTCTTTATCCTGTTATAGTGTGGACTTGACTAGAATGGATACTATTTTACAGAAACATTTTTTTTGTTTTACAAAGTTACGGTGAACACAGCGTACTGATTGTGGGTCATGTCATAAACATTTGGCCTTTTCTCTCCAAATCAAATCCCTCCAAAGTTACAAGACGGCCTTGCTGTGTCCTTGCTCTTTCTCTCGAGTGTGCATATGCCAAGTGAGGGGGATGCCAGCAATAAATAGATTAAAGTGTGTAATGGCCCAATAACTACCCCTGCACTGCCTCATGATGCACGGGTGATTCACTTAAAACAATCGGGAATGTTGCAGCTGTTAGGTATGACTGAAGTTCAGCTTTTTCGTTTAGTAATGAACTCTAGGTGAGCGTGTACATGTGCATGAGTGTGTGGGTGTTTATATGTGCAATAATGTGATTATAAAGTCAATGACTAATAGCAGAGAAGGAGTGAGAGAGTCAGAGAAGAACATAACACTTTCAGAAATACCTTCTCAAATGTAGGCATGAGTGTAAATGTGTGCAAAAGGACAAACCTGTGTGCACTTTTTGTGTCTGTGTGTGTATGTGTGCCAAGGTGCGCTTGTGTCTTAATAGGAAGCAGTCACTGGGCTGCTGACGGCTCCATAAAGGAGCCTTTGAATGGCTTGGCTCTGGTAAATTCATAGCAGATGTGAGGAAAGAATATCCACCCAGGTTGAGTGGCCCTGCACTGCGAAGGCGACAGGAGTCCAATCCAGGGGAGGCAGACGGACGTCAGACAGGAGCCAGGAGGGAAACACACACGCACACACACACACACACACACGTTCACGTTGGGTGGACTCCAATTAGCCAGGAGGGGAACTCTGCATGGCACTAAACAGGGGACAGGAGTTTTTCTTATAGCCCTTCTGCCTTTTAAATAGAAAATAAGTCTCCTTTTATTCTGAAAGAAAAATTTGGACTTCCTTGTGTGCAGGTTTTCCATTCAAGTGTACAAGTTCAGGCTAGGTGTATGCTTCAGGGATGGCCTCCACACACTGGATCTTGCGTTCTGGTTCCCTCTGGACCCACGCAGTCTGGAGTGCTGAGAGGCCAGGCTTTATGCCACCTTTCCTGGCTCTGACTGACGCCAGAGGAGGGGTGGGGAAAGACTGGCGCCTCACTGCCAATTAACATCCTCTCACACTGAGAGCATGGCCAGGTAACACATGATAGGCCTGTCTCTCTTTGGCAAAAGGGTCTGGATGGCAGTCACGTTGGGGGAGACGCATAAACTTATCCATGGGCTGGACATCTGTCAGTGATACTATAGAGGCAGGGGACTTTTTTTAAGGGTGAGAACAAATAGTGGAGTTAGCCTGGTGACAAAAGGAGACAGTTAGAGTGGCTCTGTCCAAAGGTAATACAATCTGCCCACCAGCATCTCTAAAGGGTGATACTTAACATGTTCCATGCAAATTGTTTTTCAGCACAATGAGCGATACTTAAGTTAACCTTGAGCATTACTTTCAAGTTTTTTTGTTGCAAAAAATAAAATCAGTGGGGCTCTGTTGTGCATAAGTTTGCAATTGGCTGACTTCACTAAGTTGGAATAAGGAGCGCTTACAAGCTTGGAGAAGTTCACAATGTTTAGACAGGCGCATGGTCTGAAATAAACAATGTGACAGGATACAGAAGTCAGTGGATTCTGAAAGAGTAGATAAGAAATGGAAACAATAAGCAAATTATTGAATGGCAACAATTATTCAAAGAAAACATGTTCTTTCACAATGAACTACGGTTAGTGCAAAAGTGTTATGTTCAGTGTGTGTGGTAAGAACTGAGTGTAGCAGAAAAAAGGATTGCTTTGCATTTAGTCCCACTGTCAGCAAACATGTGGATTAGCTTTATCCTAAAGTAACATTTATACTCATGAACAGACTACAAACAGGCTAGGTGTTTATGTTTCCAGTCACTCAGCTACATTAAACTCTGTAAAGATCAGCTGCATGTAGCGTCACATTTAATGTCCTGGTTCCGATGTGGTATCAGTCAGAATAAGGATTTTCCAGAGATATCCATCTTTTCTTCTCAGTGCAGAACTCAAAGTCAAAAGATGTACATTCAATTCAATCTGGACTACATGTAGAAATCTGTGTTTGTGAAAGTTTTTTTTTTGTAAAAGCTGTCTCCGCTTTTATTAAAAGTGTCTGCCATTTTTTTTTTTTACAATTGAGCCCCAGGGCTCATTCACACACTCTCTGCCCCCTCAAGGCAATTACAACTGATAGATGGAGCTTAGCTTTATTACCTGTGTTGCTATAAACAAGGTGTAGATACAATGAGAGCTTTTTTTAGTTTTAAAGTGATGAGGGACTTCATGTGCCAGCTCATAAATGAGGCCCCAGTTCTTTGTATCCGGAGGCGATTGGTAAACACAACATGGGCTCAGTCTCACTCGTAAACTGCTGCTCCTACTGTGACCATAATGCAAGAGCTGCAGCAGTGTCAGGATCTTACTTTGGTAACAATGTCTTGCAAAAATCTTTTGCAATCTGACAAAACCTGAATAAGATAATAAGAATAAGATGGATAAATTAAGTTGAACGTATTTTTCTAGGTTCTTGCTCTCAAGGACTTTGATGTACTCTAAACCAGTTGACGGAGGTGATCTTGCATGCAAGGGTGCTTCTGGAAAACCAGACTCTGGAGAGTAAGCAGCTTTCTCTGTAAGCAATATGTTCTCTGTGTGTGTGTGTGTGTGTGTGTGTGTGTGTGTGTGTGTGTGTCTCTGTGTGTGTGTGTCTCTGTGTGTGTGTGTGTCTCTGTGTGTGTGTGTGTGTGTGTGTGTGTGTGTGTGTGTGTGTGTGTGTGTGATACGGGGGATACGGGTCCTTTGTCTGTAACTCAGTTGTTCCATCTGACTGCAACTGAAAACAAACAGGAAGAAGGGAAATTTCATACCCTGAGCAGATAAATCGCTCAGTCTGTATCTCCTATCCAACATCTCCCTGCATGTTTAGTAGATTGTTTTGGGTGCTTTTTTGCCATCAGTCTGCCTGTCTCTTTTCATTCCATATAAGCTCAGGGGAATGACAAAGCTTGGGGGGTTGTCCAGCGGGCATCGCTTTCACTTTTAATTAAAACTTCACACCCAAATAAATGTTGCTGAGTATCACACCCACTCATATCACCCTATGAAAAGAGCCCGAGGGGCCAGATGTTTGCCTTAGTAAGGATAAATATCTAAGTGGCAGCTTTCTCTGTAAGGGAATCTGCTCCCTCTGTCGTTTCGTCGGATTAGCCAGGGTAAGGAAAACATGGGGATCGTGTTCTGCGTGTATCCAACTCTCTGGATGTTCAGCATAAACACTATGAGTTCCTGGACTCCTCCACCACTTCTCCTCGGCCCCTGGGGTCCCCGCTCAGGGTTTGTTTTAGTAGCATAGTCCCCCAGAAGAGTGTTTGGTTGTGTTGTGTGTCCCACTCAGTGAGTGTTTGATTATGTTGAGTGTTACATGGTGCGAGTGTGCATGAGCAGAAAGGCGGGGGAACGCTAATCCCTCTGCTTTTTTCCTCTGCTGCATGGCTTTTGTCTTTGCAGGACACTTCACACTGGAGCTGTGGAGGAATTCATTGAGCTGCTGCTGCTGCTGACAGGGGTGGGCTGATAGGATGTGAGGGTCCGCACACACCAAATAAACTCATGGAAGGTCTATTTGCACATGCACATCTAGAAAGAAAGGAGGATTCAAGGACAATTCAGTTTGCTCAGTTATATACAGTATCTGTCTTGCTCTGCATTTGTAGGTGTTCAGACTAAAAACTGCAAGTATTTGCATTGAAACAACTTTGATGTGCAAGAATGATTCTGGTCTCAAGTTAAACGGTGTTGCTGCTGTGTTTCACTGGTTGTCAAAAAAGAATGAAACAAACCCTGACTCAAAAGAGACTTTTTTATGAACTTGCAGGTTCTCTAATACTTGATGGTGGTGCCTCAAACACATACATAAATCTGAGAGGTTTAAATGTCCCTTTGGTGGACCTACTGAAATGTCATATTTGTGCAAGTTAGACCAACACTTCTCTATTTAGTAAGGATTTACGAACCCCGAAAAAGGCTATCTATCTATCTATCTATCTATCTATCTATCTATCTATCTATCTATCTATCTATCTATCTATCTATCTATCTATCTATCTATCTATCTATCTATCTATCTATCTATCTATCTATCTATCTATCTATCTATCTATCTATCTATCTATCTATCTATCTATCTATCGATGAAGTGGATAAGTGAAGGTGAATTAAATTGATTTGTGAATATTTATTGCACGTGCTGACATTCAGTCGTGCACATATTATCCACTCTGAGAAACCCTCACAGATGATTAAGCATGTGGTGTCTGGAGGGGGAGTATCTGGGGAAACTTAACGATGCACACTTTTCTAATGAGTAAGCCCTGTTCAGCCCTGGTTGGCTGTGTTTTGGAAATCAGCCTGTAGCATGGAGCACCTGGCCCAGTTGGGTTCTGGTTTGGGGCTACAGGCCGGCCCCACTAATAGGCACTTGAGCCCCCCACCCCCACCCCCCACATCCGCCCAGTACCATGTTCTGCTTAATAAGGCTCTACACTGGCCTGTAAACAAGCCCAGATGCAACCCCAAAACACACACAGGAAATGTCTCATGACCATAACAACACCAGGCTCCTGCCAGCTCATGCATGATGGGGTGTGAACAGGAAGGCTGATCCTTGCAGGTTTTCTCCCTCTTTGCTCCACAAGCACTTATTATCCTGAAGCTAAGAGAGTGCATATGGTACCGCTGCTCCAGCTCTCGCTCTTCATGCCAAATCCCCACCGGCTGCCAAGATCATCACAAACCGCTACCTTGCTCCTTTTCCACAGCCTACAGTTACAGTATGTACACAAACCACAGTTTATTCAGCACGGTGTTGGACCTGACATGTCAGCCTTGACACGGCACAATAGGAACAATGTCTGCTTCTGCACAAAGAATATCTCACATGCAACAAGGTTTTTATTTTACTTGTAGGGGGGCTGAGGCCTTCACAAAAGGTCCAGTGTTAGAGTGAGTGTGGCCCCAGCTGGTTCCCTTTTTACTACATAGACTGCACAAGTACAAGTGATCAGCCTGAGTCAACAGTCCTGGCCGGAAAAAGGGTTTAATTGATGATAGGAAACTTTTTGGCCAAATGGGTTTGAACTGCCCCTAAATGTCCCATTGAATGTTACGTTTGATTTTGTTCACAAAATACACAGAGTAATGGAAAGCCTCAGAAAAGATTAAGACACTGTAAGAACAGAAACCAGGACTTGAAGTCCCCCCCTAAGCATCCCACCACCCCAAACTGCTTCTCCTTAATTAGCCAATTACATTCCTCCATACAAACCTCTGAGCTGGTTCACAAAGGACTTTTATACCTTCAGACAGTCTGGTTGTGTAAATACACTCCTGTTTCAGACATAGCCATGGGTCACTCCCTCTGCCACTTGTCTATTAAATGTCTGCTAATTTTACAAGAATAGTTTGACATTATGGGGAGCTATCCTTCATGGAGTTGGATAAAAAAACCTTTATACCAGTATACAAGTGACAGTTTAGCAATTAGACTGAAAAAATGCAGAAACTGTCTGTCAGCACTATTAAACTGTAACAAAAGTCAAATCAATAAATATTTTAAAGACTTGTAAAACACTATCAATAAGAGTTTTGCCATGATTATACTTAAATTATGCTAATTTAAATTATGACAACTTCAGAGCAGACAGTACGGTACGAATACTGAATACGGTATAACACATTTTCTTTCAGTTCAAACTTGTGTCTTACTCAACATCAGTAAAGACACAAGTACTAATTTCATCAAATTGTATAAGCTTATTCTGTCATCGTAAAAGCAAGTTTGTGAGAAGTGATTAAGGCATGTTAAGAGCCAGCACGTCTGCAGAGCTCACATCATCTGAAACTTTGAGAATCAAGACAGTCGATATGAAACACAAGCAAGTCTTAAAAAGAGGAGAGAAAAAAAAAAGGCGAGACAAGAACAAACTTCAAAACTTCAAATCAAAGAGTGTGAAATGCAACAGAGAATAGCAGATCCTTACCGAGCCTGGGGCTGGGGTGGAAGGGGTGTGTGGGGGGATCAGAGTGTGTCTGTGTGTGTGCGTGTGTGTGTGTGTGTGTATGGGGGGGGGGGCTCGTCTCTCACAACACAGAGCCAAGGGGTGAGCCTTTGATGGCGGAGCGTGACATGAGCACATTTAGGATGAGGGTGAAGTGGCGGTGTGACAGCAGACACACTTGCCAGACAACCCAGACACGAATCTGAGCTGTTCTGATCCATTTTGTTCTCAAACAACCTGTCTCACATCAGTTTCTACTTGTTTCTTGAAAGCTGGACTGAAGGCCTGTCAAGTTTTGTACCTTAACGGTAAAATAATTTATCTTCAAAGTGGCACAGATTTGAGTTGCATCAACTCTGCTTTTGGAGGTCTGTGATTAGCTGTTGGTTCTTTGGTCGTTCAGTCAATGGCAAAACCAAAACACAGGGGGTTCAAGATGTTCAGGAGGGCCGGAGTAAGTTTCAGGGCCAAGCTTAGACTCCCACATCCTGTCCTTTTCCACCCCCTCCCTTTAGAGTGCTTCTAAAAGCAGTCATTGCATGGGTTTGTGTTCTTTGTTGATGCTGTTTTCACTTTTTTTTTTTGGCCCTTTGTAACTCCTGCTCCCTCTCTCTTTCTCCAGGGAGAGACTCTTTGGTACAAGAGATTAGAGCGGGTGCTGCCTAGCAACTGAATGAAAATGGCAGCTACAAAGGGGGCTCTCTCGCTCTCCAACGTCTGACCTACATAATCCCAAGCCTCTGATCGTGCAACATAACAACATGATGAAAGGCCTGCTGTGATTTAACGCTCAAACAAATACTTGCCATCACTGACCCCTTGGCTCAAAGAGCAATCTCGCCTCTTGCAGAACTCCAAAGGGTGACTTCGGAAATCTTGACGGTGCCTAATTAGAAAGGAAGAAGAGGCCGTGAACACTACTGGATATGAGATGAATGTGTTTGAGGAGATGGTAGCAGAGTGGCAAAGGAGATTAACAGTGATCACAGCAATGCTGTTGGCTTCAGAGAGCGAGCGAGAGCGGCGGAACCTCCCTCTGTTCGCTGATTCATCTCTCCTTCAGCCACAGGCAGACGCAGCGCAGGAATGAGTACAGAGGGATGAGAGAGCTTTACTTCTCTGTCTTCTGCTTATTGATCAAAGACCATGAAAAAAAAAAACACTGGAAAAAAAAGGAAGATACAGCTAAAAGCAGGAAACTTTATTCCAGAAACTTTCTCTTCCTGCTCTGCGTTCTTAATACAATCTGCATGGCCGTAACTCTTCCATGATACCTTCATGTTCTTTAGCTTTGACTGATTCATTTGATCTGCATGGTTCAGCAGATTGCATTGTGAGAACGAATGACATCAAACATTCTAAGTGCATCTATTCATCATAAACAACCAACAAATGTGCCAGGAGGACATATCCATGTATTGTGATTGATGGGTTGTGTAACGCTGATGTCCAGATATGATTAAGCCATCAGGATCATCTAATGAAATCTGAAATCTTTGCCAAAGCTTTATATACATTTTTACATTCTCTTTGTTTTTTTCTAACACATTCTAATCTGAAGTAAGCGTCATGTTTCACAGCAACGCCTTTGTTGTTGTTTAGGGAGAGATACCTCTGCACTTTCATCTTCCTTCAACCCCATAAAAGGTATCTGATTTCTCAGAAGGAATCCTTAAACAGCATTTGGCTTGTCGAGGGTCTAATGATAGATGTGCTGTGAATTCTTTATTCTTTATCTTAATTCAAGTTCAAGTTGTGTTTTAGGTTCTTTTTTTTAGGTGTTTTTGTGAGTGTGACATTAAAAGTTGAATTGAAACCTAAAAGTACGGACCATGAACTGTCTCTGTGTAATTTCCTTAAAAAATTATGCAACAGTTTGCCTATAATAATCCAGTCTTGCTTAAAATTTTAGAAACATTATACAGTTGAAATACTTTTAACCCAGGAACTGAAATACAATTTGAATAAAAAAAAAACTTAAACAAAATCCAGAGGGAACGTGAAGTGAGATTGGATTGATCTAACTAAAAATACAACAAGGCCATGGTAGATGGGCTTCTGTTGATTAGTTAGCAAGAATATTTATCGAAGAGCATCAAAAAAAAACCTGACTGAATTTCTCCCTTTGCAGTGCTTCTGATGAAAAAAAAGACACTGAACAAAACAGAGATCCTCTGTGCTCTCAAACAGACTTCTAATCGCTCAGCCTGCGTGCTTTTATTTCATGGGCGTGTAAGATGCGGCATAAATATCTCTGCTGTTTCCCCTCATGCACATGAAAAACTGAATCCTCATTTCAACCAGAAAAAGTCACCAAAGTCCCAAACTGGCCTGTGCTGTTTTTTTAAACCTCGCCGTGTAAATGTTTATGTCTGCATAGTGATGTGAGTCAGCATGCGTCTGTGCTATTGTGTTTATGTGATCTTGTATGTGCTGGAGGGACAGCAGCAGCGTACTGTGTGTCTGATTGGGGTCTGGTTGCGAGGAGTGGCGAGCTGTGTGAACTCTGGTGCTCTCTGACTGCTGCATTTTCATGGAAAGCATCTCTTTGGGGGCCTGCAGGTTTTCAATGCACTCATTTACACATCAAAACAGCACAGGAAAGGGATAGTGCTCAAGGGGGGAGAGGGACTGCAGAAGGGAGGGAGGGCAGCGTAATGAAGGATGCTTTATTTTCTCTTTTTCCCCCTCAGGGGTGGGCAGAGGTTTAGGTCTATGAGGGAGGCGCATTGATGCCATAATGATCGCCTTTAATCAGACCCACAACCAGATGGAGGGATTTCTCCTCAGCAGACAAAAACATGGAGTCAGCAGCTAAAGCGGTATAACCTCTGAGGTGTTTTTACACCTTTTCATAGAAAACAAATTGTGCAAATCCTAAGTAAACAGACCTGCTCTGTGTTGGAGAGTCAATGAATACACATTAAGGCTCACGGTCCACACAATGAAATATTGCTGAGAAGCCAAAAGAAAAAGTGTTGCCTTTTGAGGGAGTAGTCTCACTTTTGGCCTCGACAAAGCCAGTCAGCGACTAACTCTGACACTATTTAACCTCCTGAGCCAGAGGAGAAGAAAAACAGAGAGGAGACCCAGCCAAGTTAAATCTTTCAAGCGAGGTCGAGCTTACTAACTCCTGAAACTGCAACTTACTGGAAGATGGGGTGGGGTCTTCTTCAGAGCAAGCCCGGTGTCAATTGGCTGGTTCCTCAGACCTCAGGTGTATGTGAGTGCTCGTGTGCCAGTGTGTGTGTGTGTGTGTGTGTGCGTGTGCGTGTATGTGTGAAGGGAAGGTGCTCCCGCCAGCCACATCTCTGGCGCCAAAGCAACCACAGCTCAAACAAACTCTGATTTTTGGAATGAGTCTTTCTTTCTGCCTCTATATCTGAAGCTGTGTGAGCAGTGTGTGATTCCTTTCCTCTGCAAAAAGAGAGGAGCTAAAAATAGCTGCCAGTGACCTGGAAATGTAGTGATAGAATTCTTACTTTTGGAGAAAAAAAAAGCAGAGCAAAAGACGCCCTGTTGCTGCTATAATAAGTCATTTCTGTACACCTTAATATTTTTACAACCCCTCTTTGCCATATTTGGCAATAAATGGGAAAAAAGAAATGCATAAAGGGCAGGAAAAAGGGAAAAACTGCTGAGAAGGAAATAAAAGTTTAAACAAAGCACTGCCCTCTGTACAACCTCCATGTATTTCACCCGTTGTGGCTCCCTCCTTCCTATCTAATCAGCACAGGTGGGACAGGCTGGTCTGTGTCTCACACAGCAAGTGTTTGGCCTCCCTGAGTCATGTCACCGGTGTGTAAACTGGAGAGGAAGCACGCGCCCCTGATCAGACACCCATGAACTGGAACATGTGGCAGAAACACCAGCAGCCAGTGCGCTCCAAGCAAAACAGCCCGATTTAATAGTTAAATGCAATCCACACAGTGTCAGAGTCCAGGAGTCATGCACTCGCCTGCCAAGCCATGGACAAGGTCTACAATGGCTGCATAATGAAAACAAAAAAGGGGAGGATGTTGGTAGTTAACACACATCTCCTTCTGCAGGAGGAAGGAATCTTAAATTGAAGTTAGCTCAAGCGTTGCACAGATCCCCTCATGCACAGGGTGGAAATGTGGTTAATCCACTAAATGTTTGATTACTGCTGTTATGTTTTTGGTAAATGAACACCAGAATCATGTGAAACAAGCCGTAGTACATTATCTTATTACTACTGTAGTTGGGTTTACAAATGGGGGGGGGGGAGGGGGGGGGGAGGGGGAGAGAAAACAAAACAACTTTTAACATCTGGAGATGTCTGCGAGCACAGGTCTGCCTCACTGCCGAGACTCCAGTAATGTAATGAAAACAAGCTCCTGGTCATCACATTTTTTCCATGCTATCACTCCCATGTGTTGCTGCTGCTGCTGCTGCTGCTGCAGCAGAAGGTGACCCAGCACACAATAACACAAGCATACACCATCAATCCCACTGCTGTCAAACACTCATGTCCACCATGTTTGGCTGTAATCTGTGTTGGCACTTAAACTGCAATGTCCTGTCGTGCAAAAGCTATTTCTCTTCATCAGAGACATTTTAGTTGCATAATAGTAATTTAATGTTTTTATATGACGCAGCAGTGTGATCAAATTCAAATATTTCGGCACGTAAAGCGGTTCTTTTGCTTATCCTGTCATTTATATCAGAAAAGCAGCTTCCAAAATCAACAAACCACAAATTTAAATATGGAAATAAATAATCCCTCTACTCAATGAACACCCACAGCTTTGAGTGCCCGTGCTTAACTTAAATCTGCCAGTGAAGCCATGCAATAAGGCTGAAATCCACTTCAGATTTTGTCCACTCAGATCAAAGTGCTGAGTGTTTGCCCAGGGATCAAATGGAGCAGCGAGAGAGGGGCAACAACAGTGATTCTGCAGAGGGATTAAAACGGTCATTAATTAAATATATTCCTCCGCAAACTGCTCCTGCATTTTTAAGACGATGATGCAAACGTTAATGCTCGCTAGGATTGTCACTCTATTCATCAGCTATTCTCTTTGAGGATTATTGTCAGAGACGCCTCTGGGATGTGAAGCATGCTCTTGGAAGACGGAACATTTGGAGGGGAGTCCCACTTAAAAAAAAGAAAAAAGAAAAAACCCTACACAACCAAAAACACCCCCCCCCCCGCGTGATCTCCTCGGAGAAGAATGGCAGGAAAAATCAGGAGAACAAAATTAACATGACAACTTGTTTGGATCTGAAACAGTTTAGGGTCAATTATTTATCGTGAGCTTCTGTGAGACAGAATAACAAAATTACGACATCAACACCAGACTGCTGAACATGAACTCCACACATTTATTTTCCTCAACAAAAAAAAAAAAAAAAAAGCCAGAACCAGAATTCTTAGAAAAGGCACTTGAATTTCCCTTTACCTTCAATAAATGCATCTAAACAACCAATTTGATAAGGTGACCTTTAAATTAAATATATTTACAATAAATAAAACCTTTATACACATTTTTACAAATCCATGCCACTTTATAGCAGGAGAAAAACTCAAATTTCCCACCTATAACAGTCTTTTTTTTTTTTTGCTTTGAAACACTATGACAACTATGTAACAGACAAATATAGGTTACAATACTGAGCATTTCCCTTTATGCATTGAATACTGTTTATAGATAGTTTCTCACGGTTACGCGTCCCTTGGCAGCAGCACAGCAGTACCTGATAGTTCATGTCATCTGCTCATTTTCTCACACAGTCTTCAGCAGCTCCTTTCTCAGGTCATGTGTGTGTTTGCATTTGGCAGTGTGTGTGTGTGTGTGTGTGTGTGTGTGTGTGTTTACGTCATGCTCTGTCTCAGACATGTGTGGGGTTGTCTGAGTGCAGGTCAGTCTTGGCCATGTGCAGGACCACAGCGGGGGATTTGTAGTGGCAGTGCGTGCTGCCGCAGCTGACGCCGCTGCACGGCTTTCTGCTCCTAGTCCTGTCTGCCAGCTTCCTGCTGCACAGGCCCTGCCAGGTCTGCAGGGTCTTAGAGCTCCACACCCACACCCCGCTGGTGATGCCCACCACCAGAGACATGAAGATCTTCAGCATGAAAACGGCCACGGTTGGCACGGAGGCCTGCAGCGAGCAGTCCCCGCTGAGGCCGTTGAACGAGCCACACTTCATCTGAAGCCCCCTCAGCTTCCAGTAGTCCATGTTGAGCCTCTCGTAGAAGTAGCACACGATGACGCAGGTCGCTGGCACCGTGTAGAGGATGGAGTAGATGCCGATTTTCACCATGAGCTTCTCCAGCTTCTCTGTGTTCGTGCCCTCTGTCTTCATCACTTTGCGGATGTGGAACAGAGCCACAAAGCCGGTGAGGATGAAGGAGGTGCCGATGATCAGGTAGCACGACAGAGGGATGAGGACGAAGCCGGTGAGCGCCCCAGAGTCCATGCTGCCCACGTAGCACAGCCCTGTCAGCTCGTCCCCTGCCACCTTCCTCATCGTGAGGATGACAATGGTCTTTAGAGCGGGGATGCCCCAAGCTGCCATGTGGAAGTAGTTGCTGTGGGCTTCGATAGCCTCATGGCCCCATTTCTTCCCCGCGGCCAGGAACCAGGTGAGAGTGAGGATGACCCACCAGATAGAAGACGCCATGCCAAAGTAGTAGAGGATGAGGAAGACGATGGTGCAGCCAGTTGACTCCAGTCCCTCCTGGATGATATAGAGCTCACCATGCTCCCTGTCACAGGCGATGTTCTCAGCTCCGGCCACAGAGCGGATGACAAAGGCCACAGAGTACACGTTGTAGCACATCGAGAGGAAGATGATGGGGCGTTCGGGGTACTGGAAGCGGTGAGGCTCCAGGAGGAAGGTCAGGACAGTGAAGGCAGTGGAGATGAAGCACAGGATCGACCATACAGTCATCCAAATGAAGGCAAAGTCTTTGTCTTGCCTGGACCAGAACACGTCTACAGCCGGGGAGCACCGAGGCGCACAGGACTGGCTCTTATCCACAAACTGGAACTTGTCTGGGTTCTCGCAGGTGCCCATGCTTCCCGGGGAGCGCCCGCTACTGGTGCCTGGCTGCCTGGGACGAGGGGGCACAGGAAGCATGCCCTCACCTTTTTTGACCTCCGTCCTGGTTTCATTCTCGGGGGCCTCCATGCACAGAGCGTTCGGGTCGTTTCTTGTGGGCAGCTTGGAGCAGTCGAGAGAGTCCGGCCAGGTGTAGCTGAACTTCTTCATGATGGGGGCACACCTCTCCCTGGCTTGCTCGCACATTGGTCTACATGCGGGGATGGAGGTCGACACTTTGTCCGTGCACATGGGGGCGTAGAGAGAGCAGAGGAAGAAGCGGAGGTGCACATCACAGCCATAAGCCACCAGAGGTGAAAACTCATTCAGCTTGATAGCAGCTTCCTTCTGGTCGTCGTGGTCCATGAAGTTAGGCATCCGGGTCAGGTTGTAGCCGATCCCCTGGCACATGGGGATCACGATGGGCTCGCACTTCGCTGGTCTCCCTCGCTCCAGGTCGTAGGAGCCTATCTCAAAGCTGGAGCCAGAAATGACTAGTGTACACCACAAAAAAATCGCCACCTTCAGCGGACAGCCATCCATGCTCATAGCTTGTGTCAAAAACTGAGCTCGTGTCTTTTAAAAAGGAGCATGAAAGAGTCAGAATACGGGGGTCGGTTTGAGAGAGCCCCGCTATTTCCCCATGGCGAAAGCGGGTCTAGTTGCTGCCTATACCGTTAGCTGGAGGCAATGCGTTGTTATAAACACGAAGAAAAAGCCAAACACCAGATGTGGCTCAGTGTTTAATTATTAAGTCTTGAATGAAAACGATAAATCCCAAATATGTGACAGGAAAGTGTCCGTAACTCAGACGTGACAGTGGAAAACTTCGACCAACAATGGAGGAAAAAATCATAAAAATCACACACGGAGAGCTGCAGGCTTAAATCCTCAAAGCGACAGTCAGCAGCTCTGCTTAGAAAAGAAGATAATAAAGAGGCTGTTTGCGGGTTCAAAACGCCGTTTAGCTGCGACTCGTGTCTGTCTGTCGGCTCCTGCTCTTCGTCCTCCGCTTTCAGGCTCGACACTGACTGAAGTTTGAGAGGCGCTCAGTGGGACTCCAGTCAGGGGGAGAGACGGGGAGGTGGGAGGGCGCTCACGTTTCAGCCAGCAGCACCACACAAGGAAAATTATCAGACAGATGCTGGGGGACGGTCAAATACCGCTGACATTATGGCTTTGAAGGGGCATTAAGACTATTAGCAAGAGAAAATCAGCAGAATAAATGTTCTGCATTCAGTCATACACAGTTTTAAAACCTGAAACAAAGCGAATGAATTTGTCCATTCTACCTTTTCTTTCTTTTCAGTGTAGGCTTACATATAGGCTAATTACTTCACTGTACTTGGGCTTCTCTAGGCCTACTACTACTACAATAAAAAAAAGATGAAACATTGCCCAAGATACTTTATTATATGCTTCCCAATAAACATGGCTTTATGGGTACAGAAGAGATTATAGGACACTATTAAATTATGCTCCCTGTGTAATACTTTGATAACTAGACTCCTTCCTTTATAAACCCTATATGAAAAGGTTCCTAGTCAGTGCCATAGGTGAGCTCATTCACAATTACAAATGAATAATCTAAATACTCTCCACTTCTGCTTTGCAGAATGCCCCTTGATTTTATGCTCATGCACAGTGGTGGAAGAGGCACATATTACTTGAGTTAAAAACAAACACAAATCTAAATTGTACCCATGAGATTTCTACTATAAACATACATTAGTACTGATAAATACCGGTTTAATTTAAGTCTATTCTTCTCACAGCTGTATTCGCATAATCATTGAGAATTGTATCCAGTTTAAATGCAATGTTTTATACTAGAAATAGAAACTGAAGTTAAGTATTCTGCTAAAGAGTTACCATTGAAGCAGCATTTCTGCTAATATAGTATGGGTAATAATTGAGTAGTTTGATTTAATGACCTTCTATCCATATAGACTCAATGAATTTTAAAGAAGTCAAGTTCATAATAAAAAAGGCTGATCATTATCACTGAAATGCAGCAAAAAATGGAACATCAACATCTACAGATTTTTTTTTTATCATTCCCATCATGGAAACAGCTGAAGAAATTTCAAAATGTCCCCTCAGAATTCTTAATAAGAAATCTGCCTGTGAGTCAAACATTCAGTTTCTTTTGCCCTATAGTCTTAGAAAAAAGCCAGCTCCTCTTGTAAAATGATAGTCCCTGTGGCGTTTTACTGTTGCTGACTCATAATTATTCTGTCATCATTTTCTGCTAATGTTTTCGTGTAGTACAATGTGAAACTTTATTGAGGCCGGCAGGTCAGTTCCCTTCTGTTAAACAAAGCTGGTGTGGGGTTCGCTGTTTTGCTTATAGCGGTTTAGTGAGGGTGACTGCTTTAAGGGTGGACTGATTTAAAGGATGGGTTTTTGTTCAAACAAAAAGATGCATCTACAATCAAAACATGACGATTTGAATGTTTATGACGAAGAAAGACAAATTAAATCAGACATAACATGCTGCAAATGAGATTGTTTGGAGTAGAGGGTTATTGTTTCCATCTAGTGGCTGAATGGGGAGAGTCTGCAGTTCCACAGCTGTTGCACTGAGCATTTGATCTTTTCTCAAACAGGGGAGGAACTCAAGGATTTTGGCCTCCCGCCCTGCAGGACTGAATTGACTGTCAACTGCATACTGTCTCTATTAGCCCCTATGATGAAACACTATTGAAGGCAGTTTTGCACTTAGGCCCTTCTGCTGCTGACTGAGAAAAAAGCATGATGCTATCTTGTACATAGAAGGGAAAACTGCACTCTTAAAAGTTTAAAGCCAATAGGCTGCTAAATCAAGCTGTATACAGTATGTACATAGTGTATAAATGTAGTATCAACAAAACAATTTACTCTTTTGCAGAAAAAAGTATTTTTCTTCCATTAGGCAATTATCCTTTAAGAAGTCAGAATCCTGCAATATTTTAATCTTGTCCAATGAGGTGTAAAATACTTACGCCTAAATACTGCACTTAGTGTTATCGGGCTATACATATACATTGACCTCAGCCTTATGAAAGGAAATCTGTCCTTGCTCTTTGTTGATGACAAATTGAGCCAGATGAAGGTGGAGTATGCTGCAAAGCTTTATCAGATTTGGCTCCAGGTAGAAAAAAAAATCCTTAAACTTCAAATTAAGCCTGATAGAGCGGGGGAGGAAATACATTCCAGACTCTGAGATGATATCTTATTGTACGTCAGTGCTCAAGCTTTGCTGAATAAAATAGAAATGCTTTGACTGAAGTTCCATTACTGCTCAGCAGCCTTTCCACTAAGACGTTTTCTTGTTCTCACTTCAAAGACAAGGGGTCATTGGAGAGGGTCTGGTGAAGCCTGAGTGTGCCCTTAGAAGGCCAAAGATTAGAATCACACAGGCATCGTTCTTCAAGGCAAGTAGAACATATCAGAAAGCACAAGTACCCAAGTCAAAAGCAACGCCTCATCAAGTATTGACCCACACAGCAGTTTGGTTTGTCTTTGAACTTGACCCTCATTTTGTGTCAGTTAGGGTTGAACCAAGATCAGTGGCCATCATGCAATAAACAGATTAATGATTATATTGACTATCATCGCTAAAATCTGTACAGTTTTTAAACTTCAATATCCAAACAAAGAAAGTTGCACAACGATTTATCTTGTGGACCACTGATGATGCAACATTCCAATGTAAAATCCCAAGTGGCACACCTTCAGTGTCACTTTTGAATTTACTAATATATTGTAATGGTGAAAGGCAACAGTTGCTGTTAATGTTGCCTTTATGTTCAATAATATCAGAAAATGATCAGAAAGATTAAGCCCAATAACCCTTTTATGAGTAAGTTTTTATCTGAAGTCTGATATCATCCTCGAAGTAGGCTTGCCCTTATTTCTTTCTTGGTATCCATAGTGACCTCTTGTTAATGGCATGGCACTGGTCTGGTAGGCCTATATTACTTAACTGATTCCACAAATGCTTACTGTCTATATTGCCATAGATGCAGTCAGATAAAACAGAGAGATGTAAGAGTTAGTTAGTTCCTAAACCAGTACGATATTACCCTATATGCTGAGTAAAATGTTTTACACTTACATTGTTTTTATCGTCACCCCTTTCAGAAAAAAAATATGTATTTAAAAAATATATAAAAACTATTGCTCTTGAAAAGAGAACATATGGGCCCAATGCTAGCCTCTGTCTTGATGTTCACTGCTAACAAAAACGGGCCATCCATATTCCCTATAACTTCTGTTATTTGAATCGCTCTATGGTATCTCTTGAAGTAGCAGTATAGGTCCAAAAAAGTCTACCTCATTAAAACTGTACATTTTGTAAATTTGTCTACCTTTGTCAAAGCTTGGCCAACTGTTTCCCTGTGTCCACATGCTAAACTAAGCTAAGTTAAGCCTATTGTAATGGATTTTGTCAACGAGGCCCTTGGTAAAACAAAGGACATTTTGCCTATTTTCCTATAATGATAAACTATTAACTTAGAATCTTTAATATTACAACAGTTATTGGCTCTAACTAGCCTAAAACTGGCTATACGCTGAATTTGGGGAATTCAGATTCTTCGACCAGTTAAGGAGACACACTGTCTGACCACACAACCGATCTGTGTCCTGGGCCCTACATTGGATTACTATTGTACATTCTGTGTGTTTTTATTTCTCCTAATTGTGTTATTTCTTCTGGACTTGAGTGGAAAGTGAGGAAATAATAAGAATACGTGCAGCTGCATTTCTAGATTTTTAACATTTGCTGGTTTGCAGCAGATTTGTTTTAAGAGGGTCAATGGTATTTACTTTGCCATTTGGAGGAGGAAATGGATAGGTTAAAAGCTATTTATTTCTCCCCCTGCTAGCTTCCCCTCGCTCATGACACTGCTGTATGTCAAACCTCTGCATGTCTTTGTAATAACTACCCTCCACAAAGAACCCCCCATCTTTTATTTCACACATTCTTGAAGCAATCCGCCGGAGTGTGGGCCTTGTAATTACTACCTCTTTCTTATTGGTGATCATATATCAGACACAAAGCTATAAACATCCCATGGAGAACAATAGGAGAGCCTTGCCACAGCCCAGCATGACATTACTATCCTGTCTGAGATTGTTATGGCTGTAATAAGAGACAACTCAAACCCAAAGCAGTACATCTGGACCAGTGTTCTGCCTTTGACAGCGAGTATAATGGCAAACTGTTCAGGCTTGGATCGTGTAATTATCTCTTTGTTCATATTGTGTAGTAATTTATGTCCGAGCGAGCAGACACCGGAGACGAGTGAAAGTTAACATCAGTTGGATTTGTAGTTTTCTTGTTTTGTCATTGTGACTAAAGAGTTATGATGTCTCTTTAAGAGACATTGTTCATTCTCCAAATTTCATGATTTAAAGTTGTTATTTTTCTTTAATGAGAGGACAGTGTGCACAAAATGTCTAAGTTTCACTGTTATGCAATTTTATGTAGTGCTATTAGGTGACTGAGTGAAAGGGTCTGATTCACCGCCTTTATACATCTGTGTTCCTCATACTTCTCTGTTTTGAACAAGGTAATGTCCTTTGCAGCCGGAGGCAGGTGGCGGGAATAATGTTGCTGTCATATCCTTAAAATGTCACCAGATCTGTAGCTAAACAATTTAATCATTTGGCTGTTTTTAATACCTGAAGGTTTCAACACGTTTAAAAATATATTTTCAAACCTGCATCTATAATCAAGCAGACTTTTTAGTTGTTATATAAAGTACACTTTAAATACTGTTATGATTATATGATCACTTGATTTACAATGGCGCTGGTGATGACTTCATATTGCAAAACACAGCGGAAATGAAGGAGCCACTCACAGCTGGAAAAAAAATCATCACAATTGTTAATGGCGCTGAAATGGGGGATAAAGACAACACAAACTGAACTTTTTTACTGCTGTTTGGGAAGTTGTCAGATTTTAAATTGGTGTTGGTCTTTATTGTAAAATATCAGTGTAGTGCAGTAGTAACTTGTTTCTGAGGCGTCAAACAGTGCTGTGTAAACCTGCAGTTAATGTGTACAGTGCATGGTGAATTGCATAAACATATGTTACACAAATAAGGTAACTTAAGTACCTGCTTCCTGCAGCTGGGTGAACTTAACATCCATACTAAAATGGTATATTCATAAAACTGACATTCAACACTTCAGTGTGGAATACATACAATATAAACGCATATGTGGAGGTAAAGCTGCTGGTTGAATTTAGGTCTTGTCAGCTACAAAATGGCTCAGGCTACATTTTAGCAGCTCTCTGTCAAGGACAGTGGCTATGTGATAATTAAAATGTTTTAACATTTTCCCAGATTAGCCTACATGAAAATAATATTGTTTTTTTTGTATCGCCTGTTCAGAGTGTTTGAATATGATAGGTTAGCAATAAAATTGTGCTGAAGTTAAAGATTGACAGTTCCTTTTATGTATATCTTAGGAACGGTAATTAAAGGTTTGATATCATTTAAAAAGTTATGTTTTGGCTGAAAGCGCCTCCATTTAGCAAGTTACTGAAATTGATAATGAAGCCTCTATATGACCTACGAAAGCAAAAGAGATAATCAGCTAGAAGATTTATCATTATAAGTGATCATACTTTTTGATTTGTGCAATTTGCAGCAGCAGGCCTTTACCACAGGTACTTTTTATAGCAGCTTAAGAAATAATAAAGAGGTAAAATTCTGACTTTTCAAAGTCTTAGTGAGCCATTACAATGTGACAGTGAGCCAGCATACAGCAGGTCCCTAAACTAAAGCTGCTAAATGTGAGTTTTGATAGTACTTATGAACATCCCAATGTGACTGTTTTATGTGATTGTTTATCTGATTTTTCTCACAAAAAAACAGTTTTACAAATAATCCATTTCACATGGATGAAAACAATGGATAAAAACAATCTATTATAAGATAATTATGTAAGTTTATCCAGAACTGATGGTTCAGCAGTTGGTACACAACAGCTGGCCTTACTCTGAACTATCCCACCACGACTGTGACATAAGTTTAAAATTGTTCATGTGGGAAAGAAGTCTGCAGTGTTCAGTCCTGCAGCTGAATCATCAACTAAAAACAAACAGAGAAATACAAAAATAGAGTTACAGATGTTTACACTGAATTGGACAGAATGGCAAGAAGAAGACATATCTTGTGTTGAAGTTCTCTCACAGTCCCTCAGACTAACATGATGTGTCCTATTTAATTTTAAGTCTGTAACTGTGTCAACTTCAGGATGTTTATTCATACTTTTCATTAAGTCAACACACTTTGTGGTGCTGATGTGCAGACCCAGTGACTCTAAGTATGTCCAGAATGTGAGGTACCATCAAGAGGAAACATTTTTGAAGGATTTCCTACAATACATTGTTCCTGTAAGAGGGATTTATGAAGGATCAACAGTGTACAAAGTGTTTGTATAAAGAGATAATTCTGTGGAAAACGAAGAGTTCAGCAAATATGGAATATTTTGAGGAACATTATAATCTTAAGACCTTCAACCGTGTAAAAGAAAATGAAACAAACTAATGATGTGTGTCTGTTTATGTATGTCTTGCATGCAATATGTGGGTGTTTGCACTGGAAAGGGTGATGCTGAATGGCTCAGATTGGAACAGTAAAATGTCTCTGCTTTGTTTTTAAAGGCTGAAGTTTCTGGGCACGCTCAGGTCCACTCTTGGATGTCCTTAGGGAGCAATGCAGTTGAAAGCAATACTACTGCGGGGTCATACAGCCAGAGCAGAGAGGGGTGGGGGTGTTTTAAATGGCTGAGGCTTTGCACAGAGGGAAAGTGGGGTCAGAGGATTTACAAAAATTTAGAGATAACGTTTTTTCAGGAGGGAAGGCCAAACAATGACATTTTATTGTTTGAATAGTTTAAATTTCTGTTTGCGGATTTAAGAAGAATCAATGCCTTTTAGCCAAGGCTGTATAAAAGAGTTTATATTCTTATTTCCATCTTTGTATCTGAAGTGGTAGGACTGATTTTCACTTTGAGTCAGAGTGCAACCAGTGAACGACTTCAGAGTGTCAGCCAGGCAGGACTGGAAGGACTAAAAATGGACTGAGGGGGGTTGGTACAGCGAGCAAGGTTAAAGGAACAAGTAGCATATCTGACTTGAAATAACACTTGCAGTTGCCGTTCATTTTGCCAGGGTCTGTCAATCAGCTTTAGACTCTGTATTTACAGAATGGAAAAACATACAATGGTTTAATTTGATGTCAAATATGCTCAGTAAATGCTGTACATTCTTGATATTTGAAATCATCCAGCTGAGGGGGTGAAGAGTTGGACTTTTAACAGTTCAACTTTTTTGACGAGAGTTAGATGAGGAGATCAATACCACTGTAAAGGTTCAGCACTAAATATAAAGCTGCAACCAGCAGTCAGTTAGCTAAGTTTAAAAACTTGAACCTATGAGAACTAGCATGCCTGTTTCTCTTTAAAGTAATAAAATTCAAATGCGTCTTGTTATTTAAATTCATATTTCTTGCCCATAATACCACCAATGGCTTCACTTTCAGAATTAACTAAACATCTACAACAGGTTAGATCAGGAGCATCAGATGATCTCAGAGATACATTTGTTTAATTTGAGCAATAGAAGACTGTTTCCAGTCCTGACCCTAAGTTAAACTTACAGAGGTCTTTCTAAACACACAGCTAAACAAACACATAATATAACATGTCGATAGAAGAGTTTTGGATCCGCTCATTGATGATTTTAGTTTTGCTTTGGACAAAAGCAGGCTGTGGAGAGTCCGAATGCTTAGCTATCAGTCTACTTGCCAGCTAAAAAATTTAACATTGATTTTTTTAAGCTCATAAAAAACAAGAATTTAACTTTGAGCTTTGGAGATGCTTGTACTCGGATGAAGTTTCACTTTGGACATACTTAGGATGTTTCCAGTCTTTATGCTAAGCTAACTGACAGGCTGCCTGCTAGCTAAATCTTTAATGTACACATGGTAGTGGTATGGTATTTTTCTCAATCTGCAAAGATGTTCTGTGATTTTTATCCATTGCTTTAATGTTTGCACATAAACATGAAACAGAGTAAACAGGTGCTTGTAATGTCTAGTTGTTAGTGTAATGATTGCACCAGTCTGGAAAATCCTTAAAGGTGCACAGGTTCAAATTGCAGCTCCCCTGCCTGGCCCTCACATTTCTCTGTCCTGTCTTAGTCTTTTATTCTCCTATTGTCTCCATTAAAAGGTCTAATGGAAAACTGAGAGAAGGCAAATTGCCTCCTCCTTTAAAAAGAAAAAACTGGAGGGAGAGAATTATTCCACACAGCTGTGCAGTACTGAAGCCATATCTGAGGAGCCGCCACCAGAGAGGTCATCCCTGTCGCAGTCTCACACTAGCCTTTAAATCAATCACATGTCAAGGCTGTGAATAGCAGGCCAATAAGCTCAATTAACACCAAAATACTCTGAATCCGTGCCCTTCTGCCGCCCGTCACCACCTCCTAGGAGAGGCCTCTCAGATCTCAGGACATGAGAAGACACCGACAGTCCGACCCACCATAGCTGCCCGCCCCGCTGCGGCCTTGCAGCTTCGAACAGCCCCCTATCAAGCTATAGTCACATAACTTGAGCACACACAAACATCTCTGTGCCTATTTATACATTACATCCTGGCAACGCACATGGGAAAACAAGACCCCAGCACTATCAGTGTATCCAGTGTTGTCTGCCTTTCACCGTTCTGTCCTCGTCTGATGTCGGAGGGGACAGAGACATAAGATAGCTGCTTGGGATTGCTAAATTGCTAGATGGCTGCTTTAGATACCTGGAGATACCAAAACAACTTGATAATGTATTTGGCAACAGGGAGCAGTTGTTGATATTCCAGACGTTGCGTTCCTTTCTGACATTCCTACGCGTGTAATTGTCTGCAGTGTCGTGTTATCAAGTCATTATCAACATGAGTTAGCTGCTATAAAACAGCACGACGGCATCATTTAACTGTGCCAGCGGTACTTTGTATTTCCCTGAGAGATAAAAAGACACAAATGACTTTTTAACCGCTGTTCTTTATCTGGGTCCAGATTCAAATAATATCTTGATAGGAAAAAGACTCCACAGCACGAATTGGCACAAATAGATGCAAGTTCATATTAAATGTTTTTGCTTTAATTTGTTCTGACAAGATTATGTTTGGGGTTGATCTTCACCTTAGAAGCCACTAAAGTTAAGGGGAGTTTGACACATCACAATCACGTAAAAAAAAAACTTTATTGAAAACCAGCGTAACAAGATATAAATACTCAAAAAAACAGTCAAAAACAAGCCAATGCAACACTGCAAACAAGGCTGCAAATCGAAAATGTGTGTGCACGTGTTTTTTTCAGTATTCCTGCTTACAAACACATGGCACCACAAACCCCTAAAGTTAAAAGCTGAATATTGAAGTTCTCTCTTCTCCTTTGGAATAACATTTAATTACAGCGAGAGTCAAGTCTTTCTTGTCTTTAGTTAGATGAGAAGATCAACATTGCTCCCAGAAAGTTCAACTAGCAACAATTATCAATCATTATTAATAATCAATTGTCTTAAGCACACTTAAAAAAACAATATAAATTCTTCAAACTTAACCCCAATTTACTAACTTAACTATCTTGTCACTGATTTAGACTGAGGTTGGATGTTTAAAGTAAGACCAACAAGTAAGATAAGAGTGACTTGTAATTGATAAATGAATATCTATTTTTTGTAATTCTCTCTTATCTCCTCTGTAAATAAACACGTCTTATTGACACCAAGTAACCAAACCAAGCATGCTATCAGTGTATTGTGTTCACTGTAAGGAGTGACAGGTGATGATCCAATGCAGGCCCGCAGCCCAGAAAGGTTCTTCCTGTCTTATCTTGATTACGGCTTTATCTCTGTTTTCTTACTAAAAGAAGCCTCCGACATGGCACCAGGAAGTTCTCCACGCTTGTTTAGTTTCAGAGGTGGATCAGCAGTGATCACACAATGAAAGCCAAAGATTACACACTCTTATTAAAGACAAGGTTTCTCATCAATTTGTTGTCCTCCACTCACTTAGACTCCGCATTGAATATAGTTGATCTGCTTTGATCTTGTTAATCTGTGTATCCCGTTTCTCAGGGACTCTCTGTTGGGAAATATGACAGCCAAAGAATCATAATTCCTATATTAACACGTTGACTCTTCTTTGCTGTGGCCAAGTGTGTAGATAAGTCGGGGGAAGAGGAAAAAGTTGAGCTTCATAACAATTATGATGATGAAGCACAAATATCTCGTACCATTTGCCATGTGTTGGAGCAGTTCGATTTCAAGCTGTCAACCGAGCTCCAGCTGAAGGGAGGGGGGAGAGACAGAGACAGACTCTGAAATGATGATGATGAAGCACAAATACCTCTTGCCATTTGTCATGTTTTCATGTGTTTGACCATTTCAATTACATGCCGTCAGCTGGAGAGAGAGCGAAAGAGAGGGTGAGAGAGTCCATGAGAGAGAGAGAGAGCGCATGCCGGAGAGAGTGCGAGTGACACATGTTGCACAGAGTGAGTGAGGGCAGACACATGGTGGGCCGACACAAAAAGAAAGACAGAAGAAAGCGAGGGCAGAATTTCATGCGAGAGAAAGCTGGCAGCAGAGAGACAGAGGGGTTTATAGAGAGTGAGAGCAGTTAGGGAACAAACACAGGGGTATCAACTATCTTTGACCCTCCATCGCCTCCTAAAAACCCACCCTGCCCCCAAACAGCCCACCCTGTGAGCCTCAGCACTGGTGCGTCAAACGAGTCCTATTTATAACCTGTGGATGGATGGGGGAATCAGGTGGACTCCTCTCTAGAAACAGACAACACCAGACGTGTGTGTGTATGTGTCAATGTAGAGATGTGTTTGGAGGGGTCGGATGGTACTATGAGTGCAACCACAAACATGGGAACGCGGCCCGCTCACTGATCTGCTGTGTTAATGTGTAAATGTGGCTAAAGAGAGTGACCTGTTTTCTTTACAGTCGTTTTTCTGTCTTGTTTAATTTTAGAGCCCCTTTAAGGATATTTTAATCTTATCTAAATAAGACTGGATTCACTTTGTTTCATTTACTTTCTATCATAGGAAGTACACAGTCACTATGGACAAGTGTTAAAATGCAAAGGTTTAGAGTTATTTATTTATTTATTTTTTAAACTCCTAGATTAATAACCTCAGAATACATCAGCTTTGTGCTGTGCTATAGGAGACACATTATTTGCTCTTTATTGGGCTTCTTTGAAAAATAGTACAATAAACTATATCAAAGGTGAACATACACTGATGTTTGATAAGACTCATGTTTAATAAATCACATTTATACACACAGTACTTCTCTCCTGCTTCAATTTTGACTGACAGATTTCAATACATCCATTTAATAGATTTTGATAGCAAAAAACATTTGCATATAGTCAGAGTTTTTATTATCGAATACCTATTTTGAGCAGTGTCTCATCTTTGTCATGGAATACAGTTGTTATCTTCATACTTTTTGTTAACAACAAAACGCTGATGCAAAGCATTGCATGTGTTTCTCTTCTCTGTGACTAACTTTGGCATCCAGAAAGGACTTTTTGCTTAATGCTATTTGATGACATGCATAATATTAAACTGCCTCTTTCTCTTTTTCTATACCCAGGGAGGCTGTAAGGCTGTATTAATTCACTCTAAGAAACCATAAAGCATTACATTGAATAGTAATAATTTTTGTTTTAAATCCAACAAACATATTTTACAAAGAACATTCAGATACTTATAGACTATACAAAGGTAAACTGTGATCCATGTGAGTGGAAATCTGTAATTGAAGAAAGCATCTACGCGGTATAGATTAAAGTGTAGATGTGAGAGAATCAGATTCCATACAGAGTAAGATTTGTCAGCTCAAAAAAGAATCAAAGAAACAGAACATCAGTGGGTGAGAGTAAACTTAAAACAAAAACAAAAAAATACAATCATATACCTTAAACTTCTTTTTTTGAATTAGATGTTATTGTACCATGTAGACATGAATAACTAAATAAATAAAACATTTTCAAGCTTATGATCAGGTTGTCTTCTTAAGGTCATTAAGCGCCAACAGTATTTGAGACCTATTCATGATGACTTAAAAAGTCCTCTCTGTATGCTTTATTATAACCTCAGCACTATTGTAAATAGAAAAGGGCCCAATTTTGAAAGCTAGACCAGCTGCCTTTCATTGGCAGAGTATAGTTGGTCGCAGGGAGTTCACATCTGGATGAGAGAGTATAGGTAAGAAGAAGCAGTTTTGAAAGCTAGAATCAGGGAGAATGTGAAGGGATCTATTCAGCTGAGTGACATGTGCTTGGTTGGTTGAAAACCAGTGTTGCTGCATTTTGGACCATCTGATTGTGCATGGAAGACCTGCCAGTAAGAAGTTACATTAATCAACACATAATAAGATAAAATGCACATGACTGGGCACTAGCGAACACATCCTTAATTTTAGCTGATCATCAGTGATCCCAGGGTTCTGGACAGACTTGATTTAAATGTGGTCCAATATGGATATTGAGCTGTAGTTGAATCTTAAGTAGTAAATGGACTTGAGCTCCTAAAGCCCTCTTCTAGTCTTCTGACTTTTCAAAGCGTTCTTTTACACTACAGGAGGACACACTTACTCATTCACACACACATGGCAGAGGATGCTGTATCCACTAGTCATACTCCGCATGCTGCTTACACAGCAGCGAGAGCAGTTGAAGGTTCAGTGTCTTGCCCAAGGACATTTCAACATGTTGCTGCAGGAGCTGGGGATCAAAACCCTAAACTTCCAGTTAAAAGACTACACACTTTACCACTGAGACAAAACCACTCTATGACAAGGAGCTCAGTCTTCGTTGATAGCTTGTGTTGGCAAACAATCCATTCATATTTTAAATCTGATCACATCATCTCCAGTTCCTCTTTCCTTGTCTCCTCGGTTTCCATAATTATTAGTGTGTGTGTGAGTGTGTGTCAAGGGGCTGAGGTGAAAGGCTAAACCTGTGCTAACACTGGACAGCTAATAGGCTCATCCATCATGCAGGAAATTAGACAGGCTGTGCCCCGCTCTCTCTCCTTCCTCTGCTATGTCTCCCTCAGCCAATTTTTTAGCCCAGACAGTCACACACTTACTGGCAAAATAACTGTAAAGTTCTCCACCAGGGTATCCTTTCTTTATTATTTTAAGTGAACAAGGGAGCCCTTTATAGTCAACGTAATTTATCCAGTGTCTCATTTCGGATAAAGAAGCTCAGAAATGAAGCAATAAGGATTGAGAAGGCCGTTGCGGTTAGAAACCTCAAAACCTCAGGCCTTCCTGAGTGTCCTGAACGTGTAAGAGAGGCCAGAGGGTCATGAGGAGGCCCATTCAGTCCTGGCTTTATTTTGACATGGGGAAAAACATAGATCCATCAGTGAGACCATTCACAAACCCTTGCATTTTTACATGTTGTTCCCTTCTTAATATGCTGCCTTGTAGGTTCAGAAAATGTTATGACCTTTTTGCGCAGTGGTTAGTGCGTGCTTCCCCATGTATGGAGGCTAAAGTCCTCAACGTGGGCGGCTCAGGTTTGAATCTAGTCTGCGGCTCCCTTCCCGCATGCCGATCCCTACTCTCTCTCTCCCTGATTTCCATCTTGGGTCCACTTTCCTATTCCTCCAAAAAAGCCCAAAAATTAATCTTAAAGAAAAGAAAATGTAATGACCTAAAGAAGCTGTTGCACAAAATTGTCTTAACAAAAAAAGTTTTTATTCCACACCGTATTTAAGAGATACCAAATGTTTTCAGTCATATGAAGAGCTTACAAATAACACAAAATGTAGAATTTAATTCATATACTTCATAAAAGCTGTATAACATAAATGACATTTAATACATTTTAACTTTTTAAAGTTCCAGTTGGTAATAACGAAGAGTAAAATAAATACACGTCGCTGTATAATTACAAATACAAAAACTATATTTGCTTTTTCTATGATTATTTTTACCGCTGACACAGGTGTCAGGCTAGGCCAAAAACTGATTGCAGGAATTCAATGTTTTAACTGTTAGTAAACAGGACATGAACTGGACAATGCAAGTAGACCAACTGTACCAACTTTTTCCCAGGAGGTGCCAAAACTGACACAAACCAAAGGTTCCTCAGGAGATTTGATGCTATTTTAGGTTGCTATGTTCTCCAGGTGCATAGCTAAGTATCATTGTTTGAACTATGCTCAGGTGTCCATGTTTTTCACTTTTTGACCAGGGCTGTGCTTAACATGTACTGTACATATGTTACAGCCTACAGCTCTACACTGTGTATTGAAGAGAAGGGCATCTCAAACAAGCCACCTTCACAAATATACAAGTATACAGCATATTCATAATATGGCATCTCAAAGTTTGTTTTCAAATCAAACTGAGACGCTGCAAAGGAAAAGTAGTAAAGGTAGAAAAGTTAGCAAGCTAGTCAACACTTTTGGAATGTAGGCAAGCTAGCCTAGCTTACACTTGTCCTGTGCTGCTCGTGCTGCTCCAGTTATACTGAATGTTCAAAAGAAACACATCTTTAGAAAAACAAACATTAGACTATTGCCAATGCTTAGTTGGCAAACTGGTAAAGTCAACATGGATTAGAAGTACTCAAAGTCAGTCACACCATATGGAATTAAACAATACTTTTATTAACCACAAGCATAGAAATGTCGAGGAGACTCTCAGTGGGCCTCATTTATCAAAATCTTCTTAAGAAGAGAAGTTTTTTCTTAAATTGTTCTCAAGAAGATCTCTAAGGCTTTGTTCAGACTGCAGCCCAAATCCATGTTTCCCTAAATTCCCTGAATCTACGTAATTGTTGTTATTGTCGATGGTGTCGCGTTGCAAGTGACGCAGAAGACACACTGAAGCTTCCTAGACGTTCAGATTGAATTGGATCTGTAGGAATCAGATTTGAACCAGATTCGGAACCACCTCCTCAAGTGGTTTGAATCAGATTTGGAAAAATTGGTTCTCATGTGGCTTTTTGTGTTCAGATTGGCAAAAAAAAAATCAAACCACATACAATCTGGATGAGCTAAAAATCGGATTTGGAGGTGCAATGTGAACAAGGCCTAAGAAGACTTTCCTTCCTCAATGAACAAATCATCCACATCTGTGTTTTTATCTCATTGTGTTTGTAAATTGAAGGCGCACGTTGTTCCTAATTGGCATAGGTAACCCCCCCACCCCCCATTTGACATAGGAGAAAATTTAAACGAACATGACAGAGAATTTACTAAGCTTGATTAGTCTCTGGTCTAATTTATTTTGTGTTTCACAAGCAAACATGTGCAGGAAACATAGTTTAAAGATAGACAGACATGCAAACAAAATACCAAACACTTACACACACTCTAAAACGCATACTCTTACACACACACACACACACACGCAGACACACACACATTAACACATCATTTGATGGTAAAAGGCGTCTTTGATTTTGTCCCGAGTGCTTTACCCAGAAGACTGTATGTTTTCCTAAAAGCAGGAAAATCATAAAAAGTCTCAGTTCCTAAATTACTGTCACTCAAAGACTTTCTTTCTCTCTCTCTCTCCTCCTGTCTCCGTTCACCTCTCCTCCTCCTCGCCAGCCCCGCAGTCTCCGACCCTTTCCTGCTTCCACCAGCAGCAATGGGGGCTTTCTCTTGTTTCCTGGTACTGGCGCTGCTGGATAAACACACAACCTCCCCCTCATATAAAGGCTCAATTCTTCTCCATCATGTTTAAATATGGATACAAAGAGAAACTTGTATGATAATTTTTGGCATATGGTGGTGGTTGGGGTCAGGGGTGGTGGAGGTGTGTGTGTGTGTGTGTGTGTGTGTATAAGAAGGGGAGAGGAGGGGAGGGGGGGTGCAGGCTAGACAGAGTTCTGCCTTGTTCTGATACTTGTCTAAGATTTCAAGGTTTTTTTGTTTTGTTTTATGCAAGACCAGACCGATGCCATCAGATGGAGTGGGTGATTCTGTGTTCGAGCGTGCCTGAAAATGTAAGCTTCAACAAACGGCTGGCTCCCTCCAGTCGAACACGCTGATATGATAAGTGTTGGCAGGGTGTGTTGCAGCATAAAGCAGCACTGTTATGGAATTTGGGTGGCATGTGGAAACACACAGAGAGGCCACAGATTAAACAAAGGGTTAATTACGAAAAGCTCAAATGAAGGAGATCTCCTCTCCGATGGTGGGCTGTCTGTTCCCTTGAGCACGCAGCCATCTTTCATCTTTGATTTTGCGATGCAGTAATGGAAATGGAGACAGATTCTGGCCCCTGGGTTGGAACATGCCGGAGATGTCAGAGATACCCTGGATGATACTGACGGCCTGCTGATAGCCTTTAGATCACCTTACTGCCCCGTTGCCAGCAGCAGTGCAGCCGGTTAATACAGGCCCCTGAGGAGCATGATGTTACCCTCTGTGGATGCTTCAGAGGCCACAGCTTACAGTAAAGTAGCTTATAAATACAGTTATATTCAGGAGATGTTTTCTATAAAAATGTTCTGAAAAGTAAAAATAGAAATACTTGAATGTGACATATTTATGAAGAATATTTAATGTGTAGCTTGATAGTAAATTGAGGTAATCTGAAAGTCATTCATAATGAACCATCATGCAAATGAACTGTGAAGCTTAAACAAAAGAGATTTCTAAACTACTTAGAAATCTGTAATATTTACTGCACCTCAATGTGGATTGTGGATGGTATTTTTGTCGTTGTAAAAAGGAGACTTTTTAAAATGTAAGGTCATTTACAGTAGTAGAGAACTTAGGATGACATAAGGGAAATTGTTGAGTGTCAGACTCAAACCCGGGACAGCTGCGAACACGATGGACTCTGCACATTAAGTGCAAACTCTAACCTCTGGACTTAACTGGCTCGGATCTGATTTTTTTTTTTTTTGAACTGCACAAGTCACAGGTAATATGATCTTTTCAAATCATGTCTTGACCACCTCCACATGTGATCCGAAATCACATTTAAGTCTGATCGTTTGAAATGAGACTTCAGTCTGAACTGAGAGGGCAGAACGCATGCAAAGTCAGTCGTGACCGACGCTCGTCACACTTCTAGGTGGTAATACGGGCAGGATGGACAGTCACTTGCACTCAATGGAAACACACTTTGCACATTTCACACATTCATTAGTCACGGAAATGTGAATCACAGACTGTTTTGTCACAAAGAGCCATGACATTTATAAATAATCCAAGATACTTAGTTAAATTAAAAATTCAGATTTTCATACCAAAATGCTCTGTCTTATATAAGATTGAAATAAAGTATGAATTAAACAAATGTGAATCCTAGCCTTCAATTAATGAGGTCGTCCCTCTCCAAGATGGCAGCAGTGTTGACATTTTGCTCCTGTGAAAAGCAGCTGTCGAAGGGCATCTATGTGAATGCAATATATCTATAGAAAGACAGACATGATTTCCATATCAAATTCAACAGGAACCCATAAACTAAGGAGTTTCAGTGGCATGTTTCCTTCCATAAAACACATTTACATGGGTCAGTTCGGGACTGTGACCAGTTCACATGAGAATTTGATGCAGGCCAAATTGTGATGTAACTTCTGTTGTGCATCTAGGCCTGCAGTGTTAACATATGGACAGTGGACGAGATGTGCTACCACGTTGGACCTTCAAACAAAAGGGTGCATTCAGATTGTCCCTCCTATTCTCTTTCACTCTCCTTTTTACCTTGTCACCCAAGGTGTAAAACTGTTTCTACCGGAGTAGTGAGAAGGACTTCTAACAGGAGGAGAGGAGAACATTGAGAAATGTCTATTTAACATAACATGAAGAGTATTTTTGAGTCATAGTTGGTCAGAACAGAATGATTTGTGCAGACTTTTTAATTCTTCTCTGACTTTTTTCAGTGCAAAGTGAGACATGCATGTTGAGTTTCTCTACATGTGGTCAGCTCCACAGGTGCATCCAATCACTAATTAAGACTCTTTAGCTGCTGATGTAACGATCAGCAGGTGAAGAAGCTGCTGCACAAGTGGGCATGAGATTTCAAACATCTCATAGGCTATATACTTTTAAAGTATACGTCTTACAAATTATCACACAGACAAATGGACGACAATGTTTGTTAAATTGATGCTAACAAAATTGCAATTGACAAGCTAACAGATATAACATGGCGCCCACAGCAGTCATGGAATGAAAGACTATGTTTTACTGTACAATGTTAGGTGAAATATAGGCCTCTTGTTTCTCCAGTGCTAAGTCAGAGATACTGAGTCAGTTTAGCATCTTTAGAGCATATTTTGCTGCAGTTGTGTCATTGGTCAAACGTTGGTGGGCTGAGTGAATGTAGAACAAGGGATCAAAAAATTAAGGAGGTGTGTGCCATAACAGCTGTCACTCATTTACTCTAAGGAAGTGAATCTATATGGGAAGCTGCAGTGCTTATATGGCTGTAAAAAACAAACACCAGTCCATTTAGTGTTTTCTTCGAAATCTTAGATTCAGTTTTCATCTAGATTCAATTCAACCAAAATGTATAACAACTTGTTAAAAATAATTTGAAGAATATAATAATATTATATAATATTAATATTTTAATCTTCTAATCTTTGAGAAATGGAGGACTTAGATCTGGTAGTCCATTTAAATCAGCCAAGTTTTCTTCTCCACTTATTCATGACAAATACAAATAACATTACCGGTACCTCTAATAGACAGTTTACTTTTCTTCCTAATTATCAGCCAGCACAAAATCTTCAGAACATGTCAGATAATATGGTTTATGTAAGCAGATCTATTTTGCTTCAAAAGCTCAAGGACAATTAATAATTTGCTGCATATGACCTCTGGAAATGCATCAAAGCATCTATCAGATTGAAGTCAGCTCCAGGATTCCTCTGGTGCGATTCTGGTGATAAATGGGATGAGATGTGATTTAAGTTGGATCTGAAGCGTGATACTGGGAGTGGGTGGAGTGTGTAGGTAGCTGAAAACATGTTGTCTGGTGTGGATTTTTCTATCGAGTCATAATGACGGCAATGCACGGTGAAAAGGTGGAGAATACAAAGTCCTCTTTGTGAGAGGAGGGACTCTTTGAATCATCACCGCGTCACTTTATAATTTGCACATTATTATATTAGGAGGATAATGAATATTTGTGCACATGGAACTATATGTCTGAACTGGTGTGGGGTGTTTTTGCACCAGTGTGAGGGATACCTGTGATGATTGGCAGAGCTGCACAGAGGTAATAAAGCAGCTCATTCTTCTGTCCGTCAGAACATAGAGGGTACATTCACCAGCCGCCAACCGACACAGCTTACTCTGAGTAGGACATATAAAAGTTCTGTTTCTTTTGTAATTGCCCCAAAAGCCTGTTTGATCTTTTAATCCAATCACCTTGTACCCCCTGTCTCTTTAAATGAAAAAACACATATTTCAGTTAGGACTTATTCCAATGGGAAAGTTTGTATTGCTGTGGAAGAAGAAAGAAGTCCAAATCAAATCAAGGATAGTTACTCTCATTGGTTTCAAGGGGAACTATTGACCATCACAGCTACACTTGGATCCTTTTACAAGATTTCCAACCAGATAAAACTTTCCAAATTCAACAGAGCAGACGTTTTTCATGCATTTACTGAGGAGTGATTGTTCATTCCACACACACACACACACACACACACACACACACACACACACACACACACACACACACACACACACACACACACACACACACACACACACACACAGCGTTAATCTTTGTTCTTGTTTAACAAATAACATCCAGCGATTCGCCACTCTCGACAAATGACGTCTTTATCATAGGTGGCTTGTCTGAGCAGTGACCTTTTAAAACATTTTGAACTTATTCACATTGAATCAGGTGTAATTATATCCATACAGCACAAAGCAGAGAAAGGATTTTTTCCCCCACTTCTATACGTGTTGTGTACAGTAGTGCGTTGGGTCACCTCATGCCCTCATCAAACACAAAGGCAGGGGGATTAGCAGACGTACTGCAGGGAGGATGATGTGAGATAAAACGCCCCCATGCCAAAATGTACACTACAAACTGATCTCAGAGATAATAAAGATCTTACACTCTGATGGTCAGGTTTCCAGTCGGTAACTCTGACTCATAACAAACTCCTCGGTGCAGCGGGCATGAAAGAAATACTGAATGATTTTGACATGTGGAGGAGTGAGAGATATGGTCGGGTTAAAAAGGCAGGAAGAAAACAGACGAGGCTTATAGTGTTTCCAGCGAGGAGCATTCACATTTTTTTGTTGCATGTTTGGGATGGAATGTGTAAACAAACACACAAGCCATGACTCTCTAACTTGTTTCAATTATCCCCCCCCCTCCTTTCTTATTCAAATGTTGAGGGGGCCACATTAGACTAGGACGGCTGCCCCAAAAAAAAAATATGAAAAAAGTGAAATGAACACACTTAAATAGATTTTTTCCCCTGCTAATACTATTTACTTATTTCCATATTTATGTTAAAAGTAGATAACTTAACCAATCATTCATTCATTCGTTTACAAAAAAATGTATTGTTTTAACGGTGATGCACTTTAAAATATGATGCTGTGTGCAGAAAAAACTATAGCATAATAAACACAAGCAAACACACACACACACATATATATATACATATATATATACATATATATATATATATACACACATATATATTTATATATATATATATATATAAGTTTCCTTTTGAACAACAGGATGTGACAGATCTACTGTAGGCCCTCAATTAATATTACAAGAAGTCTGTCTGCAAAGCTCTGTCTGCTCTGAAGTTACTTGCACATACAAACTGAATATAATGTTCACACATTGACTGGACAGTTTTTTCAAAGGTCTGAAGAAGAAAAAAAAAAAAAAGGTTGCTCACTTGAACATATTAGGCTACTTCTGTTGCCTGTTATTTGTCCCTCTACACATGAAATACAGCTACAGGAAACATCTCCAGAATAGGACAAATGCTTTTTTAAGCACTCAAACTTCCGCTTTTTGCTGACTGAGCACTTTCAGCATCCTTTCTGAGGTTTTTCTCAGTGCTATCTGATGCCTGCTCTTCCACATTTTACAGTTAAAATCAGTACGTTGTTTTTTAAAATCAAGAGGGTTTTTAGCTAAAACAGCGAGTAATTCAGAAAAGCTTCTTCTAAGATAAGGAAGGTGAACACTTTTTTTTTTTTATCTCAGAAGAAGCGTTGCGCCAGAAATTTAGTTTGGAAAGCTATGAGACCAGCTTCTGGCTTGGACATGATAATTTAATGTTGGCTATTGTTCAAGTTCGACCTCAGACTTTTGAACTGCATGCAAGTTTGTCATTTGTATTGAGTTCATTATTCTGCACTATAATAGACATTAACTGTATATGTTATGTTCCTCTTTGGTAAGAGGCAAAATCACTCATGAGTTAACATTAACAGTATCCATTACATCATAAAACGAGTAATTGTATCATTTATGCATAACCCAACTTTACCCATGAGCATCACTTAGCATTGTGCCTGCTGGCCTGGTGCACGCTTGGAGGCCTCTCTACTTGGCTTGTTGCTACATTTCATTATATCCTCCTTATCTATATTTAACTTACATTCTAAACTCACTATGCATTTTATAGATTTTCTAGCTTTTGTCTTTAAAGGGAAGTTAATATTCATTAAACTTGGGTTAACTCAGATCAAAGCAGTGAACTTTGTACTCTGAGATATCCTTTTTGAGCATATGGCTAAACACATTCTGCTCCCTCACAGTGCACATGTTGTCTCAGCATGTCAGTGCAGTGATATGATTTTGGGAAAGCAGCCACTGCGTAGCACATAAATCAGCCAGAGCTTAGCCTGTCAACATGTAATAATGTACTTTACTGTGTTCTTGATCCTGTAAATCTGCAGCCTGCATTGCACACTCTCCTAGCCTGAACGAGGATGAGCTGAAATATTGATTGCTTGTACTTCTCCCCATAAATCCTGTTAACAACAATGCTTGGTCTCTCACAGCTGTTGGAGAGCTTCTGCAGGAATGAGAAAAACATTAATATTGTATGGAAATTTCTAATAGCCATGTACTCTGAAAGAGATGTTTTCTACATTGAGAGATGGAGGGGAATGAAAGACAGTTAGTGCATATAAGGCTTTGTAACTTTTCTGTTTGGCTTCAGATTTGAGTTGGAAGATGAGTGCTCACTCCCCTTCAGATTAAAGCGCCTCCAGGTTAAGCACAAATGAACAAACGTTCATCAACCACAGATTTTAAACTTTCTTGTTTTGGCCTGATTTACAGCACGTGTCTCAACCGTTTCCTGTGGCCTGAAGAGCCCAGACTACGTGGTTTAGGGGTGCTTTCGACTAATCAGAAGCCAAAGGAGTCCCGGTCACGTTGGTGACGTGGTTCCACAGGGAGATATACTGAAGTCTAATAAAGATTGCGCGTGTTGGAGAGCAGAGAGGCCCCGATCCACAGGGGGGACTCAATCTGTCATGGCCCATCAGTGAAGCCTTAAAGCACAGCAATAGCTCTGTTCCCCACTGTAGAAGTGTTTGTTGCTGAAAAGTCCTGAGCTTCCTATAATGCAAAAACACTACATGCGTGCAATGAGCCAACACACCTGTTCTGTTCTGGCAGAAATATATAAACTTTATTACAGGCTCTAAGCCCAATAGGCACGTTGTATTACAGTTTGTTTGTTTTTCTCCTTAACATGAGTTTGGTTGGTGAAGAACATCCCTTATACTGCATTTATGTAAATATGTTAAATATATATGTGTGTGTGTGAGTGTTATACACTATCACTACTACAACTGTAAGTAATTATATTTGAATTGAGCTATATTCAGGAACAATAACTCAAGAAACGTAATTTTTGTAGGATAATTGGTGACTTATCTTGTGGCTGACTTGAGTCTGCATTACAACTGATGTGATCTGCCTCCTTTGACTTCTACAAAGTTTTGGTTTCTTTCTGTATTCAACACAACTGTACTAATTTAACATGAGCAACCGGGAGGAATTATCACCGAATCAAGTCCTTGGTGCGAATCCCACCTGTGGCTCCTTTTCTACATGTCATTCCCCATTCTCTTTAAAAGAAAAAGACCCAAATATGAATCTTTAAAAACATTAATACTTGAACAAAAGTAGAAGTCCTCAAGACTGTTCATATACATTTTTGTTCTGTTTTTGTTTACTAGTCTTTAAAATGTACACGTCATATTACCATATCTTCTGTACTTGAACTACCTTGAACTGACTTAATCTAAAATTTAAAAATCATTATTACTATTTCAGAACACCGTAGCGTTATGCCCATGGAGCAGACTTACAGTAAAATCCCCCCTCAAAGGAGATTGAGTTCAGTCTGTTCAAGACACAATCCTGACGATTCAGCTGCATTGTGTCTCCTCAACCTTCAGACAATTTTCTGAGAAAATCCTACAGGTGGTGTAACTGGCACCTTCAAGGAACCCTTTGAAGAGGTACAATAGTCACAATGTTGACGTTATCTAAGCCCTTCGGTCCAGACACATGCTTCATTTAGATGAACACTTTGCAGATTTTTTTTTACATATGTAGGGGCATTTTATGCCTCCATTTTAAAGATAGGACAGTGGATAGAGTCAGAAATCGTGGAAAAAGTATGTGGGGAATGACATGCAGTAGAGGTGCCACAGACCTGTTTTAAACCTCGGGGACATGCTTGGAGAACTGTGCAGCTTTTATACAAGAGGGCGTCTAAATTAACCATCGGCCGCTGGCACACCTGGACTGATAAGCAGGTCTGTATCTTGTTTTTTACGAATGCTCTCTGCAGCCAGCTAAAGCAGCTGTGTTTCTTCCATCATCTTCTAATGTGCTCTGTTGGGGTGTAACAGTAATTGTATTCACCTTGATCCGTCACGGTTTGAAAGTTGCGTGTAGTAATGACAATTACATCTGAGTTGAGAAAAAAGGCAATCCCACATGGCAGTATCCACAACCAGTTCAAACTACTACTAAACAAAAATAGAAGAAGCAGACAAAAAAAAAAACACTTAGAAAATTAGTAATATATAGAAAAGGTGACGCGTCGGAGGAAGAAGACCTGCCTCCTTTAAATCAGTTGCTTGTGGGGAAACTTTGTCCCAAATTTAGGGTTGCACATGGTGCAAGGCTGTCACATTGTGAAGGTTCTGTCATGTGTGCGAGCAGAACACAGGGAAGGAGGACCCAATTGCATAAAAACAACATATTTATATATATATATATATATATATATATATATAAAAAGTAAATCCAAGGGAGCAGGGAAACAAATGACTGGCTCAGATAAGGCATGACCAAAGAACGACCAACAACAGACAATGAACCGACATGGAGGGTAACAAAGACAGAGGCTAAATAGACATGAGGTAATTAGACACAGGTGAGGACAATGACACAGGTGAGGACAATCAGGGCAATCACACAGGCGGGAAACACAAGGAACAAAGAACACAAGACCAGAACACTTGAGGACAAGTAAAAAGTAAAACCCAACACTGACAACACCACCTAAACCAGATATTACAAAATAAAACAGGAAACACTAAAGACTAGACTTAAAACACAACACAGGAAATAAAACTTACAGGCAACATAGGAGGACACAGGGAAACACAAAGACTAAAGTAAATACAAGACTATGAAACATTAAAACACCCAAGGGAAACAATCAACACTAGGAAACAAACACAGAACACTAAGGAAAGAACGAAAACTAAAACAAGACAAAACACAGAACCAAACCATGACAGTGACCTTCAAATGTGGCCTACAAAGAAGGTTCGAACCGATCAATCCTCTTAATAGCACAACAAAGATTCCTAGAATCAGTGCATGCCATTTTTAACGCTTTTAACGTGTTTTTAAGTTAAGAACAGGTCTTCATGAATCTATATTTGTGGAGATAAATCTTTGTGGATATTAATCAGGGTATTTTGTTTATGTTCGTTCAGGTAATTGGCTAATTGACTTAAGAGTGGTGTGTCATTGGAAACACGTCAAACAGAGCTAATGGATATTCTACAGTCTCACCCAGAGTGCCAATCACCGGAGCTCAGCAACAGAAAACTTATCAGGCCCTTAAAAAAAATCATCTGGACATGAAAACAAAGAGGGTCGAAGACATGACCAAAGCTAATGTTTAAGCTTTTGTGGACATAAACGGTCGAGGAACCCGATGTGTGTGTGTATTAAATGTGCTCATGCCTCACTATTCTGTGAGCACATAAGTCAGTCTGTGGTTCTTTCAGAGCAGTGATTGATCATAAATAAGTGCTGTTCACCAACAACAGATGGATAGGCCTCTTGGGTTACTCATAGCATTGTGACCGCACACTTCATAAATTATAAATATGATATGATATTTTTTAATTATAGATATGATATTTTAATTATTCATTTCTGTGTTGCTTTTCATTTTGACCAATTGCTTAGCTAAATTTCTCTTTTTTGTTGAATGCTGAACCAACTATGACAGGTAGTTCTAAAAGACAATAGATAACAAAAACTGAAACTTGCACTACTGCATGTTCAAAGTAAATTCAGAGAAAGAAACCAACGTATGAACTAAACTATGACCTCTGTTAACTGTTAGCTCGAACCCTTAGTGCTTTGACATAAGAGCATTGTGAAAGAGCTGCACAGAGGTTCACTTGAGATGTTCCTCTGCCAGCTTGTCTGGGGTCGTCTCTACAGATCTGAGTTACAATGACATTTTGGTCAGCTTAAGTGGCTGCAAAAATGGATTAGTTCACATTTAGAAGCATCTTGTCAGATTCGGGCTAAAAGTATACGACAGACTTGCAGGTTAACGCTGCTCTCTCCACAGCAGGACGATTCGAGCTTCCAGGAGTTGACAGGTAGTGTTTGTGCTCCAGCCGCTCGGCTGAGCCAACTCAAACTCAGTCACTGCAGTGCTGCAGTTTTAGAGGGGGCCAAAAGAAACAAGAGAGCAATGAGGTGAGTCAGTGTTGCTTTGGACTGAAGGTGGGTATCTGATACATTTATCTTTTCTTTTTTTAATTTCAATTATCTAAATGTATCTGAGTTATACTCTCTGTTACACACGCTGTGAATCTTAAATGTTGCTGCATAACATACACATTTACAGTTTTCCTGTCTTTGTCCAAGTCACATTACAGTCGCTGTTCAGTTGTATGTATGCTGTAAATACAGTGCCTGTAGTGTTTGTAGACTGGTCAAGAGGACAGAAACACTGTCAGAGAGTGTGATAAGGGATTGTGCCAAATTCAGATAAACAAGCAAGACTTTGGACCATAGTCTGGCAACGTCATACACCTATAGCTACACTGCGTAGAGGATTTTGTATCTCTAACATCACATGACCACCAGCTTAAAATTTTTCTACTTTAACTGACGTTAAAGTCGCATTTTTTCACAGTTTCAACTAACATGCTAATGACATCACAGCTTAAGGTTAATTAGAATATTCATTGACTTTCACATTGACTTCACTTTAACTTAGTTCTTATACTCATGAAAACACACTCGAGCTTCACGAGATCTTCATCTGAGCTTCAAGTGAAATCTTTCCCTTCTTTAGAATCCGCTTCTCTCAATTTCTCAAAATGTCAAACGAATAAAAAGCCTTTATCTACACAAGTCACATAAACATACTGCAGCAGCTTTCAGTAGCAGTTCCTACCTTTTTAAGCAGCCCTCTTTAATATCACATCTAGTGTTTTCATGGCACTCTGTCATAGCAGCCGCCACAAAAGATCGGGCCTGTTACAACTATAAAAATAAGATTTTCTCTGGCTTTGATAACTGTTGGTAATATTACAGGTAATATCGGTAACATAGGATTGGTTAATTTTTTTAAATGAATTTAGATATTTTAGTGTAAAACTTCTACATCATAAACCTTTAACCAAAATGTAAAATCGAAAACCAACTCATGGTGTCGTTTTCATTTTAAAGTGTTGCTGATACCAAGAGGCTAGACATGCCTTTCCTCTCTGCAACTTACCCTGCCACTCAGTACTGTCCACCATCATACAGCTGTGTGACCCAGAATGTGAAAATGTCAAACCAGCGCAGTTTACGGCCTCTGTAAGGGACACACACCTCTCTGTTACACACTCTCTATCACAGATGCCAATTGGGGATGAGCGGGCCTCACTAATGCATGTTAATACATTCAGAGTGGAACATATGCCATCAACCGCACATTTCTCCAGAGCTTCATTCATACTCTACATTGACGCTTATATTTGAAACATTTGACCTTTTGAGTCTTGATGTCAGTGTAAAGTAAAATGAGTTAAATCTGGCCTCGCTTGTTGTGATTGGCCCAATGGCCACACCTCTGAAGCACATGAACACCCTCATGAAACATATTTACAAAGGATTACCTCAATGATCTGCGATAAAGTGCTCAACTGTTTTCCACGCAGTGCTCTCATGACCACAAGGGCATTAGAGAGGGATGAAAACAGGGAGAGAAAGCGAGGGAGGGAGACAGGAATAGCAAGCGTGCAAGATGGACACAGAAACTGAGAAGGAGAAAAAGAGGTGGAAACACGGCCTGGCAGAAGGAGAAATGAGCGATGTCAAAAGCGACAGACTGCGAGTGTGAGATGGTCGAGAGGGAGAGTGAGAGAAGGAGGGGAACAAAGAGCATATTGTCAGTGCTGGGTGCTAATCGTCCCCTCTTAGGCTGCCAGAGACAACAGGTGAGAGCAGTTTGACTCCCTGCAGGCTCCACATGGCTTTCAGCGCTCTGTGTGTGTGTGTGTGTGTGTGTGTGTGTGTGTGTGTATGTGTGTGTGTGCGGAGGCCAAAGGACCTCAGGAGAACGCTGCCAATGCCAACGCAAACAGCAAATGAAGAGTGAGGGCCGCACCATCAAAGGTTTCTTTTCAAACATGCAATGGCTGTATATAAAAATGTGTGTGCGTGCGTGCGTGCGCATGTGTGTGTGCACGTATGCGTTTGTTACAGTATATACGTAAGTGCAAAAGTGTCTTGTGCATGTGCCTATTTGTATGTGTAGTCTGTTCACCTTCCTCCAAGAAATTCTTCTTGTCCTCACCTCAAAGGTAATAACAGTCTCTGTTCAAAGCAAGTGGGAGGATGCTGCATCCAAGAAAAGAGACACTTTGATGTTTACAACAGTGTGTCGGCTCATTATGTGTTAACAATCTGACAAAACATGTGACCCAAAGCAGCTGTTTGCAGAACTGTCACCTGTAGAAGACTTGGAGAGGATTTAAGCAGGGAACTCTAAGATGGAAAACAAGGTGAGTTGTTATTGTTCATGTTTTAATGACAAAATAAATATAAGAAATATCTGAAGAGGCAAAACAAAGTTCTCTTCTGTTAGACTGCATTATAATGGAAACATGCCATGATGCCAAAATATCAGCTTTTACTTGATGGCGTTTAGATATTAGTGGTGGTGGAGATCTGGAGGAGACCTGAGCAGACCTAGACCTGTACTTGAGTCACATTCAGAGGTAGAGTTTAAAAGATAATCTGTAAAAGGAGAGTCAGTGTAGTGAGTTATTTTCCCCTTTCAAGCTGCCCTTTATGTCTATCAACATGCATGATTTGTGCTGCTTTTAAGGCAGTAGAAAGAACAGAAATACTGTATATTAATTTCTATTGTGAATTTGTAAAAGTTATTGTGCACAACAAGTACTTTTATTTAGGGTAATATTTATTTTATGTATAAACATATTGAAGGTACATGTTGAATAAAAGTAAAAGAGTATTTTAGGATAGTATTCATACTCTTACCTCCTGCCTTCCCTCGCACAGATGTTTCCACTCATGCTTCCTAATCACCTGCAGCATGTAGTATGATTGTAAGTTGGTGGTCATTTTGCAGTTTGCAAACAACAGCGTAGCTAACGTAAAAGGCCGCTACAGTGTAGCATCCACTTACAGTCTGAAAAAAGCTGAGAAGTGGTTTTATTTTATTTCAATGATTCTAAGAAACAAAAGTATCTTTGTGTGGTTCAGTTTGGTCTGATTGGCATCGTTCCCCTTGTTATTACGATTGTCATTGCTGCCTGTAAACTAATCTCTGACCTTGCATTTTGAATTGTGGGAAACAGTGTAGAGGGACGCTGGTCTGATGCATACTGTACTTTTTTTTTCCCAAATCAGTATGACATCAAAGTATGTTTGGCATACTGCAGATCATGCATACTGCATTTCAGCCCAATCAGTATGTACTACTAGTGTAGTAGGTGGTTTTGAAAACTGCCCCTATTATCATTCTTTTGTGAACCCAGAGTGTAATAATGACATGAGGTAAATCCAAGTAGAGCAGCATCCAGCTTCCTGTCTGGAGGTTTGATTAGCCTCAATTATTGAGAACACCTGTGAGAGTATGCGGTGCAGGGAATTCAGCAGGTGCTTGATTAATTGAAGGTGGTTGGAAAAACTATCATCTGCTGTGAAAGGAATATTTATTTTAGTCCAAGCTTCATTTGTATTACAATAAATATTCCTTTCACAGCAGAATTAGCGATGCACTCAGTTGTAAGGCACATTTAGGACACAGGCTTTGCACCTGAAAATGCAGTAATATGTGTTGGTTTGCCGGTTTTGCTTCAGATCAGAAAGGTGATGATTGACAGGCACTGACAGTGGAACACTTCGGCGGAGTGATGGTGCCTGTGATTTCAGTCCAATTCTTATTCACCATTCAAGAAACTGTTTAAAATGTAATGTAGAAGAGAGAGAAAAAAGTGAACCCTACCATTTTAGGAGCATTAATGAATATTTTCTATTGTGTCTGTGGTGGGTCTGAAGACTTATGGATGTATGAGTGGAAAAGAGTAACAGTGGAAAAGTGTGCTGAGCTCTGTTATGCAGAGCATGCAGAGTTAACTATGCATGCAGGGATAAACAAATGTACCGGAGTCACAGCAGACCATGTCAAGAAACATCTGGGGGCGTGTGGGTGTGTGTGTGTGTGTGTGTGTGTGTGTGTAGGTGTGTGTGTGTGTGAGTGTGTGTGTGTGCGCGTTTGTCTGTGTGTGTATTTTTTGCTGGTATTTATGCATAAGTAAAATACCACATCCTCCTGATGATCACAAGATCAGGCCCATTAATCCATCATGCACATGAGAGTATAAAACGTCATTCACTGAAGATAAAAATAAGGGTGATAAGGTTACAGTGTGGAGTTTTTAGATGTGTGCCGAACTGAAGTTGTGGCTGTCAGTTTACTGGTCAGGCAACTTGAGCTCAGTTGAGTTTCAAATGCCACGATATGGCCTGCAACTAGAATGAGCCTTAATTTAGTACTCCCTGTCCAAACAAGATGTAGTACCTCAGAGGAGGATGCACAGTCCACTTAATATCTGTATTTTCCATCTTGGAATTGACACTATCAATCCCTATTTGCTATAAAGCACACAATTTTGAACTCAACAATGAGGTTACAAATTTAGAGGGAACTTAGAAGGAAAATCCTTTCACATGTGTTTGCTATGCTGAAATATATCACCAGCAGCCAAGGTTTGGAGTTGGGTTAATCTGTTTCATATACATACCTCAACATTTCTCTTTTGGTGCGAAGAGCAGTTAGGTTTTGCAAACTGGTACCGCAGGGAAGCTTCTGCACTTTTCCATTTGTTGTCTTTGAGGTCTAAAACTTCAGATAGAATTTGCTCAATCAATGCTCGGGACATCTTGAGAGTCGAAATAAAAATGTATGTAGACTTGTATCTGACATTTTGGGTGATTGTGTGTCCTCTTTCATGTTTGCATATACTGCATATATGTCTGACTACCATCTGATCACATGACACACCATCATATGCAGCTCTACAAATTCTTTAAATTATTAAAAGTAACATATGAGAAGAGACATGTTATGCTGATGATGCAGTGTTCTCTGTATTAGCTGCTGTGCAAGACAAATATCTACTCATCTTATCACCTATAAAACTTAACATATCTTGCTATTTCTACATTCTTCCGATCTAGAGCGATAAGAAAGGTTTACATTATGTGCCACTCTCATTTTTTTCCAACTGATTTAACAAAATGAAAGTCAGCCTTTCAAACTTTGAATCTAACCACTGAAATACTGGACCTCAACTCTTTCATCTGATGCAGCTCCTTTGCTGTCTTACATTGGACAATGCATAAACCCATAAACGTTACATCATCACAAAACAGCAGAGAAGACATCCTTTGATGCCAGACGTTAAGCTGACTTTTCTAATTATAATAAATTAGACAAGGGAACAAGTTGCATCCTTTTGGCAGTCTTAATTTTTTCCATAAATACACCTCTTCCTCTTTGCCCGGCAGGGACAAATTGAGTCATGGAGCGAGAGGTACCTGTGAGGAAATAGTACGTATTGGACAGTTTACAAAGAGTAGTTGTCTCTTTCAGTGTTTAACAGACCTGACCTGTCTCTCAAAAAATCCCCAGTAGGTTCTGACAGATCCTACAGTATATTCTTAATTAGCATCTGTGCATCAATACACCCCAGATGTCCAGGTATGTAAGGGATAGGAGCAATTTAAGTCACACAAATTCACAGACAGCGATAGTGAGAGTGTGAAATGCAGCCACAGACTAGCAGAGGCAGGTTGCCGAATCTAAGATCATATACACTAACGGCAGAGATGGTCTTGGATTCTAGCCAGACGTCCTGCCACGCCAACTGTCAGTCATATTACACCGCTTACAAAGAATGCAATAAGTACCAGCTAATTAAATTAAACTGGATACACTCTTAGAAACCAATACCTCCTTACAGCTTAGATTTCTGTTTTTGTGTCACAGACCGCCAACACTGTGGAAAAGATTGCTATTATACCTGCTGCTTCGCACTTCACTCATTTACTGAAACACACACACACACACCCAGATGGTGAAACCCGTATGGTCAGTGACCCCTGAGGCAGCATGTTACTGTAGTTAAAGTACATTAACACATGCACCACAAGTTTCCTCCACAGTTCAGGATGAGGGGCTGTAAAGTGTTTCCCTGATAGTATTCTGTATCATCATATCCCTCTGCCTTCGTTTGATGTGCTGATCTTCAATCAGCCTGCAGTTGAGGGCTGAGAAACATCAGAACGCCTTACACTGCAGCCAACTCGGATTTCAGGATGCTGTAACTTTTTGAACTTTAAGCTGTTTCCTTGGGACTGTCTACCGAGGGAAAAGAGCTTTATTCCTGGTGACAGGTGACTGGAGTGATGTGGCATCAAGCTGATCTTGGAAATGGGTAAAGTCTGAACATTTATAGGAGAGATTGCACTTTGGTGTAGCTCCAGACTAATGAACAGATTGAATTGCATCCAGTCAGACGTCTGGAAAAGGGCTAGCTTAGGCCTTTTGTCTGAATACTGCAGTCCCAAAAATCTGTAGAAAGTACAGTTAGTAGTAAGATTGTCGACATAAAATGCCATTACATATGACTTTAAAATAAAAATCAGCCTTTGATTTGAAGTTATGGAGCAAAATGTTGAATCATGTTCTTTCTTGCACTCAATACTGTCTTCACATTTTTGTTATTATTTCTGTTGTTATTATTTTGCTATTTCTTCTATCTTTACTTTTCTATTATTGTTGGCAAAGTAAGTAAAGTCAAATTTCATTGTACAGGGAATCATGATTTCGACTGTTCACATGACAAAAACTTAACATCTTGAATCTTCTGTAAAGAATGAAACATCTTAGTTGATTTCGAATCGTAGATTCTTTTGCAAATCTGCATTTAATCAAGCAATCTGCAACCAAATGATGTATATACTCATTGGCAGTGGAAGGGGTCTGAGGTCTGGGTGCCATGGAAACTACCCATTGGGCCTGAATGGGGAAGAACATCATGCACACACACGCTCTGTTTCTGTTGGACTGCCCGTCAGGAATTCACTTATTTGTGGAAATGCGAAGAATTCAAGCAATGAAGCTTAGAAAATTGAACGTTAACCAAAGAATACACATTTCCCCAGCAGTAGCGCGATCACTCTGTCAGCTCGGTATGATGACGGTTAGATACCAAAATGAAACACAATTTGCATTAACTATTTTTGTAGCTAAAACGGGATGAAAGACATCCAGGGACAAAAATCAAACTTCAAAAAACAGATTTTTGCACTTCAAAATAAAAGCCGCTGAGTATATAATATAGTGTGCAACGGACCACGTCCTCCTTCAATCTCTCTCCCACATGGCTGCTCTCACTTTCTCTTTGCAGACAATGGCCTCTCTGTCTTCATTGTTTAACCACTCTCTCACCTATCCTAAACACTCACACACACTTCTGCACACACCTTTGTGCACACAAAGGCTTACATTGACACAAATAAGCCTTTTTTTAATGTTTAGATTCGTGGAAACAAACGCAGACACATATATGCATTCACAGATATATGCAGGCACACACAGCCAGAGAAGTGAAAAAGCTGGAATATCACTGGTGTGATACCGTCCTGAGGAAGCCGGGGCAGAGCTGAAGTGTGGCACATGTCTCTTTGATGTGAATCCAGAGCATGGGCATGTAACAAACGCAGATACCAAATTACACCCTCGCCTGCTTTGATCTCTAAAACCCCATGCTTCTACAGCAGTAATAAGATTGTGTGTGTGTGTGTGTGTGTACATGATAGTGTTTCTGTAAAGAGTTTGTATCTGTCTTTACTCACATACAGGTCTGCAATCATTCTAAATGCATGCATATCTGTGTATCCGCATGCAAAAAGGGCAGTGAGGTTTTCAGTCTTTGTGTATGTGTGTTTGGTTGCAGAGTGGCTGCAGTGTGTGTGTGTCAGAGGGCAGAAGTTGAAGCGTTTGGCCACGGGGGAACTAGACCCTGGCAGAGGCTTGTAGGCGCCTGGTAAAAACATGTTCTTGGAGACCTTGTCTTGTCGTCACATCATCCACAGTGGACTCCCCACTCTGCCTTCACAGCCGACGATGATCGAGTTGCGTCTTGGATTTCCGTCTGAACTAGCCTCTAATCTCATGATAGTCAAGCGTGAACGGAACCACTTCTCAGCCCTGTAAGGTTGGCCCCTCACAGGAATTAGCACAACACATGTTTATGTGTCCCTCATTACCTAAAAGTGTCTGAGGTTTTGGAGTGAGACACCAAGTGAAGGATGATACACTCTGAATCAAATATTGAGGTTACATAATGCTGTAGGAATAAATGTAGTGCGGTTACAAGACGGTTTTAAAGAGTCAAGCTCCTTCCTACTCAGGCTATTTGGATATAATATGATGAATGAGAGATGAGCAACAAGAGGATAATCAAAGTAACTGCATGACTGGAAACCTTTAACTTTGAATGTCATCAACATGATGACTTATTTGTTAAAATGATCACCAGTAAAGCATAAGTCATTGCTTTAAAGTTTAATTAAAAAAAAAGAGCAAAAATATATTGTGAAAAAATCTGAAAGAGGCAAAGTATGGAAGCCTAAATAGGACATGCATCCATTCATTAAACTTACACTGCTTTATTTTGGTAACGAGTGATTGCTGCTTGTTTTTCTTGATGATCTCCACTTATTTATCTCATATCTCTAGAGTTGCAAAAGCCCAAAACCAACAGAAATAGACAAACTCCCCTTATAAGTGTAGGTGTGCTGCGGCCTGTCATTTCACAGCAGCCAATTTCTTTTTTATTTGACTCTAAAAAATATCTGGTTATCATGAGACTAAGTTGAGATCTTCAATTCAATTCAAAAAACTTGATTTGTTTCCCATGGGGCATTTCAAGGGCACACAGCGCAGTAAATGAACAACAGTTCAGCTATATTAAAACAAGATAAGAGTCAACAAGGAGTGAAGTGTCACAGAAGAATAAGTGTCAAGAGTTAGTACAAAGTACAGAAATTACAAGGTTAGATACAAAGAGTAAAGTGTCAAGATGTTAGTACAAGTTAAAAATACAAGTTACAGAGTTAGACCCAGAGGACAGCGATGGAGTAAGATGTAAATGGACTTTTATGCCTGTAAACAGATGTACGCAGATATGTGAACAGACATACATATTGAGAAAACAACCTTAAATTGCTCCTTATCGCGTGAAAACAGAGTGAACAGAAAAAAAAGAGCTATAAAAACATTCCCACAGTACAAAACTGTCACATTGTGCAATATAAACGTTAAGTCATCAACAAAATCCACCTGAATGTTTCAATGATCATTGGCACTAACAACGCAGCTTTGCGTTTCAAATCTGAGTAGAATATGACAGTACATGGATCACTTAAGAACAGAGAGATGAAAGAAAATAAAGGTTAAAGGTTCCAAGTCTGTCACACATAAGACACCTCTGGCATTAGAGATTTTATATTTGTGATTGCAAAGTTTCTGGTTTGAGTTTGACAAAAGGTCAAGGTTACCCACCTTGTAGCTCCTCCCCCTACCTGTCCTCATTTCTTAACCTCTCATCCCATCAAAACAATACTTGAAAAAAATACATGAAAAGAAAGAAAATAAATGAAATCTCCTTTGTTTTTTAGTAGAGTTAAAATATCTCTATAGCACTGTCGTCAACTGCTGTATAAGAATAATATATAATACAGAACTAATTCAGAATGGACCTTGCACAATAACACACTTTCATCCATGAACATGAGAACCATCCATCAGTGAGAGCCAAAACAAACACTGATGTTGTTTTTTTGTTGCCATGTTTTAAGTTGTCAACATGTCTTTCTGAGGCTGGCTTGTAAACACAGTGTGATTTTTTTTGAGGGGAGGTCATAAAAGGGGGGGGGGGGGGGGGGGGGGGGGGTTAGCTTTGCATTGTTAAAGCTGAAAATTCAGCGGGTGACTTTTTTTAAAAAAAAATTTATTTAGTGGAAAAGCATTAGTGTACGACAAACTGTCTCCCTGCATCCCCTTGTAAAACCTGAACGAGTCATCCAGTGCTTATAAATACCAGAGGAGCTGCACAGCCAAGCTAATGGGGAGGATGAAGCGCGCTGCAGGAGGCTTCGTGCACTTCATGGGTGTCTGGCGGCACTTAGTGGTGAAAGTCTGCCACTGATAGACTTCAGTGTGCAGCGCAGAGGTCAGAGACACAGGCATGCATGGCATTACTGAGTTCAAAATATCTAACCAATGTGGCACGTTGGTGCAAATATTGCAGATAATCCTGCTGCTGTTTAAAGACATGCAGCCATTGGGAAGCTTATTTACAAACACATGTAAACACTTTGGGCCGCCACTATGGCTGAGTGATGTAATGGAAACTATTAATGTGCAATCTCACCAGGAGTAGAGGGGTAAGTATAAAGCAGCAGTTGCAGAACATGATCAAAGTTTCCTCATCCAAACATGATACTGAAAACATAGGCAGACTTAGTTTAGCCGTGGCACCGTAAACACTGTGACGTTGTTGAATTTTAAATAGATGGACATGTATAATTCCTGTTCGGTCATAAAATGCATTCAGATGAAAGGAAAAGTGGCAGCAGTTTAAAAACGAACCTGAGGCACTTATTTTAGTATTTGGAAAAACTTAGGGAACGAAAAAGCAAATGCTCACATAATGGTACACACCCTTGATCTCCAGATGTTCCCATAACCATGACCATTTAGTTCCTGGTTGTTCAGTTGGTCAAACAGTCCGCTGACAATCATCTCCTTCTGCCACTGGATGGAGACCGCGCCCGTATTGAACTCGTTGAAGAACTTCATGTCCTTGGAATCAAACAAAATATCCTCGATTTCTGAGGTTTCCCTCAGCTTGTGTGCATCCTTGGCATAGACCATGTTAGGTTTTGGCACCCATGGGGCTTCCAATAGCCCGACTTCCAGACGGTGGAGATTGATGCCCTTGAAAAAGGAGTGGTTTCGTGGGTCATCCCCACTTCTAGGAGAGAAACAAACAGATGTACGGTGATGGAACAGAGATTTAGAATCATCATTCCTTTCATGTGGGAAACCATTGTTTTCACCATCCCAACACTGAAGGTTGTTAAACTAACAGTAAACTATGAATGTAAGGCTCTTCTTTAAAATAAACACCTTAAAATGCAGGTTCAGCAATCAGTTTTAGAATCGCTCACTGACTAAAGTGGCTCAAATATAAATATTTATAATTATTACCTCCATCCAACTCCTACATGAGTAACATTCTGATCATGCAAAATCCCACGCGAGACAGTGCTATTGTCAGCATGGCTGTGTTGTTGTCATGCTCAAGGCTAAAGGGCTGATGATGTAGAACAGCTGATACTCAGCTGCAGATTCTTGAGTGCGCTTTTTTATTTATTGTGCAAAAGCTGAAAGACTTTGGTGGCATGTTTGATTCATTGATCTAGACAAGGCTCTTTGCTATTACTGCGACTAATTTGTTTTGTATCAAGTATTTATTGAGTTCTACCAATGTTTTGGTGTTGAATTGTTATTATTGGTTCATTTTGTGTCAGTGTGATGGCATTAGAAATGTTTTCTTGTTTCTTTTGTTTAAAGAGATTATAAGGGGAGGCCAGACACGGAAATAAAAGATGATTCATTCATTCATTTGGCATTCCCAATACCTCAGGATAAACCTATGACTAGATGTCCGGTTCTATGTCAGCCCTCTTGGAATACCTCTTTACTAAAAGACATGGTCGGAAATTGCTTTTTAAAAATAACCCATTTAATAAAAACATATCAGTTTGAGCACAAATGGCATTGGAAATGTGCAAGAAAAAACTATGTGTTGTTACAGTGAGTGATAAAAAGTCTTGAAGAGGTCAGCAAATAAGTTTCCTCAGAGAAACACTATACAGCAGTAGAATCTTTGATAATGAGATGAGAGCTCTGTTAAAAAGCTTTTCTGAGTGTGGGGCTGTCAAAGATTTAAAATAAAAATAAAGTCAGAGGAGAAATATAGAAAAGGTGCAGAAAATTCTTAGAATCAGGACATTTCCACCCCAAGATTAAGACTCGATCCTCGTATAAATGAAAGTTACTGATAAAGTGTCTTGGCCCCTTAAAAGAGCACTTAGGTGTAACACTGTTAGGAGTAGTGAGGAGGACTTCTAACAGACTTAAGAGTTTCTCAAACTGAGGAAAAAAAATGAGACATTTCTATTAAACACTACATGAAGAGTATTCTTGAGTCATAGTTGGTCAGAACAGACAACAATGATTTGTGCAGAATTTTGAATCCATCGCTGACTTTTGCAAAGTGACACGTGCATGTTGAGTTTCTCTACGTGTGGTCAGCTCCACAGGTGCATCCAATCACTAATTAAGACTCTTTACCTGCTGATGTAACGATCAGCAGGTGAAGAAGCTGCTGCACAAGTGGGTGGGAGATTTCAAACATCTTATAGGCTCTATACTTTTAAAGTACGACTGACATATTATCACACAGATGCTGATTTCAAAGTGTTTATAATTACACAATGTCTGACTAGATTCTATGATTGACTTTTTAGCTCAATTTTTTCAATTAACCAATCACACCTTCCAAAAAAATGAACACCTCTTCACTAAGATAAAAGTTTTTATCCATTCCTTGCTCAGAGTTATTTTGAAAATGTTCCTAAATCACCCCTAGACAAAGACTCCTTGCTTGGAATTATTAAGTTAAGTTAGGAGGAGTCTCAGAATGTTTTTGAATACAGGCCCAGGTCTTTCATTGAGCATCTACCTATAAGAGGGTGCAGTGTCTGGTATGGTCAGGTCTGGTGTGACGAGACACGGCATATCATCTTGTTTCCTGTTGCTTTGATCAGATCATATTGTATAACATTATGTATCACACTGTGTATCATATCATGTCGTATTGTATTGCATCACACAGTTTTGTACTGAATCGTTACGTGTTATACAGGACAGGTGCCAAGAAGGATTTGATTGTTCTGAAGGACTGGTTTTGTGTAAACTTATCCCATCTTTCAAAGGCATACTTGAGGGAAAAACAGTTTTACTTACCGACACCCCAGGCGATGTGCCACTTTCTTCTTCAGAAAGCGGCTGATGATATCCTTGGTGGGATCGTCAAACCGTTTTTCTTCAAACTTGCACTCGTCTTCAAGTGTGCGACGAGTCACCTCCTCTTTCTGCACCTTTTCTCTGAAGTCTTTGAAAGGCAAACGGGCGGCTACCATCTCATACATGCTGCAGCCCAGAGCCCACCAGTCCACAGACATGCGGTAGTTCTCCTGCTTCAGAATCTCAGGAGCCATGTAACCAGTTGTACCAGCCTGTTGACACACAAGGGGGAGATGATTCAAAGAGACATAAGCCCTCTCCATACTGTAGTGCATGAGTTGCATCATTTTAACTATTAAGATACATAGAACTGGGTATATAACAAGACCTAACATCCATTCATAGTTATTGTGCACTGTTATACTTCACAGGGACTGTAAAAAAGTTATTAGCTAAAACATAGACTGACTATATTTAGTCATTTTTGTATAATGTAAATTTGATTAGATATTTCTCTTTCAGTTTGTGTTGACTAATGCAATGAATAAATACAATGAGAAATTAAAACAAATAGTCATCAAATGTTATTGCTTCTGTTTGTTGAATCTATATGACAACTTTTTCTTGCAGATCTGTGCAACCCAAACCCATTATTTTATTTTTTGAAAAAACAAAGAAATGTGTGAATACAAAAATACTAACAACCTCCCTAAGAAAGAGAATTAAAAATGAATGAATAAACACTTCATCTATTTTCTTTTCTCAAACACCAAACAGAGTCATCTACAGTAGTCTGGTAAATAAATACGTTTGTTTGTTTTTTTTTAAGTTAATTTTAGTTATCTACAACAGACTGTCTGGACCTACAATCCTCATGACGGGAAACAAATTACATAATGAAATGTGAAGACAAAAAAAGAGAAGTAGACATTTGGTTGAAACAGTAAGACACTGTTACACTGAAATCAATACTGCATTTACTGCCCTCAACCAGGACCATCATCTGACACATCAATGTTCACTTTGTATCCCCTCTCATGTGAGTGGAGGCCAGCTGTACATCTCCTGACCCATCTACTGGACAGACATGTTAGGGCCATACCCGGTATTAGTAAGCAAAGCTTAACCGGCTAAGGCTAACATGCTCTGGTCAACTCACTTTCATCTCTTAGCTGGTGCAGCATCCAACCAGGGGAGAGGTCAGGCACCTTTTAATAAGATTTATTTGGGTCCCACAGGTTTTTGCTCAGCCATCTGATCTATTCCTGGTAAGCTACTTGTAAAGGTGGGTCCCCAAAGAAAATGCAATTATGCAGGGTCCAGAATTTTGAGATACAGTATGTCCCATGGTGGAGGAACACATACACAGTGTAGTTACATGCACAACTTGTCTATTGAAGGTAAAAAACAAACTATGTTACCTAGAACTTAAGGTATGACAAACCACAAAGAGGCTTTGCAAAATGCAAGACTGTACAAAAGTCTGACAATGAGAATTTGTAGGTTAATCTGAGGTCGTGGCCACAACACTAACCTTCTGGCAGATCGTCTTGCTCTTTGGCAGCTCCACAGCCAATCCGAGATCTGACAGCCGACACTGTCCTTTGGCATCAAGCAGCACGTTCTCAGGCTTCATATCCCTGTACACGATGTTCATCGAGTGCAGGTGGAGAATCCCAGTGGTTATTTGGGCTGAGTAGTAAATGACACGCTCAATGCGAATACCCCGCTCCCCAAGCTCATAGATGTGGAACTTGAGGTCTCCTCCATTCATGAGATCCATGACCAGGCACAGGTGGTTCTTGCTGTCGTAAGCGTAGGCCAAGTTAACAATGAAGAGACTGTTGACCTTCTCCAGGATGTGCTTCTCCAGGAGAGCAAACCTCTCACCTCCTTTTTTCTTCAGACGCCTCTTGTCAAGCTTCTTGCAGGCATACATCTGGCCTGTGTGTTTCACCTGAATTGCACACACCTGCAAGACAGAGCAATGTTACTTTAGAATTTATATCTGTCAAACGTATGCATTGCACTCTGTCAGTATTGTTTTTTATTGGTTGATTAAGCAGTTGAAAGAGACATATACAGGTACATGTCAGTCATATACTCATCTGTGTAAGTTTCAGAGGTTAAGATTCAACATTAGGCTCCAAGAGCAGAGTTTGAATTGAGACCAAAGCTGCAAAAACACTTGCATTACACTTAGCAAAGATGCTTTAAGTGCTATTGAATTTAGCCTTTTCAGTCATGAAAGTGTGTTGTTTTAAAAGTTTCTGATGAACAATCACTTGTTGTAAGTCCATTGAGAAATATTGAATATTTATTTCCATCACAAGCTGAGTATATATTACCTACCTCACCAAAGCCTCCTCTTCCCAAAGTCCGAAACTCGTAAAAATATTTGTCACTGATTTTCTGTTTCTCGTGCTCCTTCCACTGCAAGAACCTGTAAAAATAAGGGCTTTTCAGATACTCTGAGAAAGGTCTCCCCTTTAGAAAGTCCCTCGTGGCTTCTCTCATCTGGCCCATCACCACCTCATTGAAGTTCCTGTCTGATAACTTCTTTTGTTTCTCAGCTGCCTCTCCTGTGAGGTAGGAGAGAAAACTTCTGGACCCTGGTTGAAAGAACTTAGCGAGGATGCTTTGTTTGAGCTTTTCTCTGGTTTCATCTTCAGCAAAGCTCCAGTCATTGAGCTCCTCCAGAAACTCAATGGCGGCCACATACTGGGGGCTAGAGGCCCGGATGAACTGATGGAACAAATTTCTTCCAATAGGCTGTTGCTCACAGAGGGATTCGTACTTTTGTCCCACTTCCAATCGGAGAGCAGAGGTCCTCTTTGGTTTTGGCAGTGTCATGGAGAGTCTCAGCTTCCTCAGCTCACTGTAGTCTATATGCTGAGCATTCAGGTAAGCTGTGTTGGCCACAAGGTTTTCCAGTCTCATCAGGTCGCTCTCACTGGATGAATCCTGTGAAACAGCCAACATTAAGGCAGTCATATTTGCTACTGACCACCTACAGCTCCTGCATCCAGAACATCATCTACCTTTTGTTCCGCATCTCTCTGAGCACTACAAGTCCCTCCGTTCCCAGGGATTTGTGCTTAACCAAGTGTCTGTGCACGCTTATTCGTAGACAGGACTAAGGGAAAGCAACTTATGTGGTTTGAACTTAAGAGGCTTTAGGCTCATCTATTTATAGGAGATGCAAAGTGCCTGTGTGCAGTACTGTAACAGTGCAGCCAGCATTACATGATGAGTGAGCAGATCATGACCTTAACAAGGTATAGTTGATTGTTTTGAGATAAGAGGAACCTGAGTGTTCAAAGTATGTGCAGGATGCAGAGAAGGACTGTTCACGTGTTAATTAAAGGATAAATAAAGATTCAGCAACTTTATGACTATTGCTTTCAGTTTGCAACCTTTCTGCTTATATGGCCACTCACCACACAATATTATATATTTGGAGCTATAGATGTTTTAGAGCGTTAAATTGATTCACATGAACCTCACAGTTAGCATTGCATGCAAAGAAATCATCTCTCTCCTTCCAATATTTTCTCTGTCAGAGGCAAAGACAGAAAGAGAAAAGAAAAAAAAAGAAAAGCTGTGATTGAAAATGAGCTGTTTGACTCAGGCCAGTTTGAAGTGTTGCTGTCTAACAACTCTTCTTTAATGCTAAAGAGTACCTCATCAGCCTTACGTTATCATTAACTGAAATAAACACCTCTGAAATAACTAGTCATCATCGCTGAATGAGTAGCTACCGATGAGTCAAAATGTATGTACGTTTCATTAGCAGCTAACTGTAATGACCAATGGAAGCTGCAGTGATTAGAGGGTTCATCTTTTGATCAGTCATCAGAACACGATGTGAAAAGTTATCAACCATTTGATGGTTGGATTTAAAGTTTGTCTTCACTCGCATTGGAAACTAAAAGAAATAAGTGTGAGTGAAGGTGATTTTATGAACACACACTTTAGTTTACAAGGACACATTTCATATAGTTTCAGCTGACAGGGTAGCCGTCAATGGTGCATTTACTTTTTTTCACCTAGTTACATTTATCAACAATTTGAACTGGAAAGCCACAAACAAGTGTCAACACTTTCCTTCAAAAGCAAAGACCAGATCATTATAAATAGTTGGTACTATCGTACGCTGTGATTGACATTATTGTGCTGTTAATGTTGAAATCAGAAGAAATCAGATGAAGGGAATGATTCTTGTTCACTTCCCCCACATTGGGAGGTAGTTAGAAGCTGCGACCTTCCAGTCATTAGCCTCATGACTAAGTGAATTATCCCGATCAGTCTTTACCACTTACACTATTCCCTGACGAGAGAAGAGTGTTCAGCAGTTTTCTGAAGAGAGGACACCGAGCTTTCCTGAAAAGATTCTGCAAACATATCCAACACACCAACGCTCAGGAAAAACAACTTTAATTCTGATATGACTCGATAATTGCTTTCAAGCGGCATTCTGAACAAGGGAAAGTCTTGTTTTCAATCGTCATTCATTCCATTTAAAAACAGATTTGGACAAAATAATATTTCAATACTTACTGAAGAAAAAAAAAATCTGTTAGCAACTACACACATTTCTTTATTTTTAAAAAAGACAGCCACATATTCATATGTGCTTAACAGCACCACAGACAAAGCTCACAAGACCAAACACTGCAACAAAGTTCATCCTTCTCTTTGACTCTCGATGCCTTCCAGCCTCACCAAACTATCCGTTTACAACTGGTCTGCACTGCCTTTATTGTTGTCCATTGTCCTCCTTTGACCACCAGGACTACTGGAACATGCAATCATAAATAGGAGGACTGTTGTCATCGTCCAAGTTGTTACACACACTGTAGTGATCACTGTCAAGTCCGTCATCACTTTTAGGTGAATACAGCATGGAGTCGATGTTCATTTGCCGATTCTCTGAACCACCCAGTCCTGCTGGCAGAGGGGACAGCGATTGTTCTGCTTCACCCAAAGAGACATGCAGCAGTTGTGGAAAGAGTGGTTGCATTCTCCCCAAACAACTGTGAAAAAGATGCAGATAAAGAAACACAGTGTGAGACAACAAATTACTGCAGGGATGAGATGAGGTTAATGCATTATGACAGTACGTCTAAATAGCTTAAATGATGATTATTTCATCACGACACTCAGATCAATAAATCAATTGCTTTCCGAATTTCCCGAGGTAAAGACTGAAGCTCAGGAGTGATCTTTTTTTTTGCAGTCCGAAAGCTCTGGAACGACTTGCCTCTTCATATTCATCTGTCCCCCCCCAAACTGCCTGTTTTTAAATCGAACCTCAAAACCACATCTTACGCATTTGCTTTTGGCTCTGCATGGGAGTCGGCTGTTATCCCTTTTCCCCTTCCTATTTGTCTAATAAGAAGAACACATTAGACTTTTTTTTTATCGTGCCTTCCTAAATTCCTAAAGACGATTAACAAGGAAGATGAAAAATATACAACAAAGAAATAATGTAGAAGGAGGATGAACGTTGAGATTGTTAGTGGTTGTAGGCAGTGTTACTGAGGTCCTGGAGGTGGGAGCGGCAAGGGAGGAGGTCCTGTCCTCTCAAGACTGATCGTTTGTCCTGCAGGAGATTGGACAGGGGGGGTTTGGGGACGGGAGGTTTGCATCAGCAGACCTGAGAGTGCCGGTGGAGGAGCTCAGACCGGTAGGAGGGGAGGGCAAGGTTATGGAAGGCTTTGTGGATGAGGAGTGTGAAGATGGACATGAAGAAATGGGGTGACATGGTCTCGGGTGCGGGAGCGTGTGAGAAGATGAGCAGCAGCGTTTCCTGAGTGTTTTGGATAATGAACACTTCTTACTCGTCATGTCAGTGTTTCTACATTGGTGTGTTTTTAAGTGTGATTGAATAGCACTATGTTCAACTGTTTGCTGTTTCTGTATCAGGGATTTTTATTATTTCAAACAAGCACAATCCTTGGCATCTATGACATGTCAAAATGTATGCTTAATGGTTTTAAGCCATGATAAATAAACAGGCTCATGCAAGGAATTTTGACTGTACAGTAATTTAACTAGATGAAACAGATGTCTATAATTACAAAAGTTAATGTAGAGAAAGTAATTAAGTTAGGCATTCAAACGAAAAGACACGTTAGTCATATGACATAAATAATCGATCTGAAATGATTGACATCTTCTGATGTGATCATCTGACTGTGACGGTGTTAAGTGTTTGACAGCACTGACTAACAAGCTTACTAATGTAGGATAAACATGATATGTGGTATTGGTCAAACTGTGCCTGCTATCAGCTGTAATGTGTTTCTTCTCACCAACACAGTCCTCTTGTTTGTTTTCCGCCTGACATCGGAGACAAGCGTCTGTAAATCAAGAAAAGATGTTACAGGAGCACTGTGCAGGAGATTTAGGCCAGTCATGGTGTTATTGGCTGCGTTAGTCATGGTGTTATTGGCTGCGTTAGCCGGTGTGTGAGCTAACGCACTCAGCTCCCCGGACTCACCCATGACTTGAACCCGACAAATGGCACAAGTGTCACACTCCACGTCCCAGCTCCACATGGCCACAGCGTTCCACTTCTTCAGGGAAAACATTTTGTCCCCGCTGGACTTTGAGCCTGAGGAAGTGTTGTGAGAGAGAGAGACTAAACCCGGCTCGTCACCGTCATCCATCTCTGCTGCACAGGGTCGGAGCTAATGTTAGCCAGACGAGCTAAGCTAAACAAAATGGATGAACTGGCTAAGCGATGCTAATGCTAAATGTTTTTAACAAGCGTCGTGTCTCAATACCGACAAAGGAGGGCGCTGTTTCCCAATTTTTGTGTGTGAAATCATAGACCATCATAGAATAAATGTGATTATTTTATAAATGAATAAAGGTTGCATTCTTCCAAATAAAGAACCCAATCATGCACTAACACGGGCGGCAGTGGCTCAGTTGGGAACTAAAAGAAGGCCTATAGATTGTTCTTCTTTAAAATGTTAAAGTAGGCCTGGGCCAAATAAACAAATAAACAATCAGTGAAACATATCAATATTTTTTGAATCATTGTAAAATTATAGAAAAAATACCAAATGCTTATGTTCGTTTCCATGTATATATATATATATATATATATATATATATATATATATATATATATATATATATATATATATATATATATATAATGCAATATATATATAACATAATATATATATAATGCAAGGTTTTACTTGTCAAATTAAGCCAAACTATATGATCATGTTAAGCTAAATGGTTGTGATTAATCATTTCATATTACTGGTTGGCAGCCCTACAATAAAAAAAGATGTATGTAGGGCATTACTCCAAAATTGTATTTTAATTACCACACAAACGTTTCCAGTGTAACAGGCAATTTTCTAAAATAAATGTTTTAAAAATACTCAGGAAGTACTATTTTCTAATTGTCTAAGTACTCGTCCGTCCCAGCAGAGGGAGTCTCCACCTTACATCTTTAAATACCGAAGTATGAGTCAATGGGCTCATCTAACTCGAGGTACAGAATAGTACACAAATAACAAAATGGTCTTACAGCAGGTAAAGAAACTGTGATCAGTTCACAGTTTATCAGAGAACAGATGCCCTCATTCTTACGCATTTAGCTGTCCTACATCTCGTGAAAACACTGGCAAACCATTGCTCATTTAGTATCTTTATTATTTAGTATCTGCCTGTACTTGCACATAGCGCTATAGTACTATAGTTTACACCTGTTCACTACTGAATATCTGTTTGCATCTTTAGGTTCGATCACTGTTCACTTATACCTTCTTTTGTATCTAACACTGTAATTTTGTATTTTAACTTTGTATTTACATCTCGACACATTATCTTTTGTTGACACTTTATCTTTGGTTACATTTTTAATATAGCTGCACTGGAGACACATAAAGTGTATTAAATTAGAATTGAATTCTTCTCCTTTGTCAAAATCATGAGCCTTCTTCCATTCACATTAAAAAAAAGATTTTATTTCAATACATGTTTCCTGTTTCATTCAGTTCTATCCAGGTTTTTTTTTTTTAATATATAATTCTTTTCAAAAATTGTTCATACTGAGAGTGGCCTCTAATGTGCTTACAAGACTTAAGGGTTTTATTTTATGCTATTGGTCAGATTTGTAAGATAATCCGAATAAAGCACAGACAAAATGTATGTGGGAACTTTTTGATTTACAAATTAAGTTTCACATATTTACAAGTTTTTTAAAAAAAATCGTATTTTTTATCTTTTTTTTCACATCCTGAAACGTCAGGAGCGTTTTGACAGCAGTTGAATCTTACGTTTCCGACCGTCCATAAACACAGCATAAGATCTCCACGCACTTCACTGAAGTGCGCCTTCATCCACGCGCGCATGCAGTATTCGTAGAAACCTGTGATAAACAGCTGCGAGGGAAACTTTGTCAACCTAAACAAAAACAATAACTGGTTCCAGACTTGAAACTGTCCAACTCTAGAAATTGGTGTTTTGGATTTGCCATGACTGCAAGGATTCAGGGAGCAGCCGGCCAGGACAAACCTGGACCAAAGACCAGTGAAACAGGTAAATTATACTGGGAGCAGGGATGTTTTTTGTTTGTTTGTTTGTTTGTTTTTTGGAGACAATATACCTGGATTAATCTTAAAAATGTAGACCTATAAGTAAGTGAGGCTTCCGTTAATATGAAATATGAATGTGTTAGTAAATAATGATTATAGGCGAATAGAGTTGAACATATTTGAGTTTTAATGTACAACATTCTCCACATGGTCCAGCACAGGCGGGATGTGTCTGCTGCTCATGCTGTTTATTTTCTTAAAATCACAGTTTAATCCAGTTTCAGGGGATGTGAGAGCTGCATTTACAGAAGCTTTCTTACTGAATTGAATTAATATATACATTTTCTACCATTAACAATTTAGAGGGAATAAATGTGTCATGGGACATTTGTCATGTGTACTTTTTATTTGAAAGACTAGAAACTTTTGTTGACATATATTGTGGGTTTAGATTTAATATCACTAAATGATGGTTTAAAGCTAAAGGTTATTTCCAGTCAATGCGAGAGCAATGCAACCAATTCATTTTATTAGAAGGAATCTGTACAAGATGGAGACATCGAGTTGGGATCATTGTTTTTCAAATGAAATTAGGCACAGTTAAATTAAATCAGTTTAAATTAGGTCTATTTTTTTTTGACTCAGGCAGGCAGGCAGGCAGGCAGCTGGCGAGGAGGTCTGATCAAGCAAGCAAGTGGTCTTGTGTTTTTCTTTGTCCTGCTCTGTGTCATATAACACTATGATGTCAGGACTGACCAAATAACTTGATGCTTTCTCTCTTCTCTTTTTGCTGCAGAGATGAGGGTGCGGGCCAGGAGAGCTCTGTGTTTGGTATTGGGAATGTTAAGTCTGTCCCTGCTGCTGGTGGTGCTGGGAGTCTACACAACAACCAGAACAGAGAGCCTGAATGTAACTGGCTACACCTCTGGAGTCATTGTAAGTTGTTTATTTGACCCTTGATATTCCACTTAATGGCCATCTTCTGAGTGAGTGAAGGCAAAGCGACATATAGATGGGATTAGAAAAACAAAAATCAGAAATGTAGCTTGCAGCTATTAAGACATCAGCTGGAAGTTTGAAATCAAATAGTCCTCCAGCATGTGATATCTATTATAAAGATGATAGTCTTTAGTCTCACTCCTTCTGCCAAAAGTTTTGCTTTACCTAAAAAATATCTGATGTGCAGGACTTGAAATTGATGACTGGAGTTTCTTTGTAGCAGTCCTGAACCTTTCATTCAGTGTTTAGACTGAAAACTGGAGTCAGAGTGAAGATAATGGGTCTTATGGAAGTGCTGTCAAATTTTATGCATGGAAATCAGTTC